>NW_020950886.1:0-4308 GCF_900497805.2 Vombatus ursinus
GATAAAGCAGGTTTCCAACCTCCTGACAGGTAATATCTTCAGCACCTCAAATCCATCCATCCATCAATATTTATTAAATGCCTAGTATGGGTCAGGCACTGTCCTAGGTGCTGAATAAAGTGTGCATTTTAAGACATGGTCAATTTGTAGATTTGTTCTGTTGAAAAATATTTATTTGTTACAAAGGAGAGGTGTTGGGGGTGGAGTAAGAAGAGAAAGGAGGTTACTATCAATGATACAAAAAAAAGAAGATGATTAAAGCAATTTTAAAATACACAGAAGACTAGAGAAAGAAGTTCAGAAGAATATAGATAAATGATGAGATTTGAAATGAATTTTTGAAATTATTATGTACTTCTTAAAAAAAAGCAATATATTAGTAGAGATTTGTGCTTCCATAGATAACCTCCTTTTCCTGTTCTTTGTATATAAAAAATGCTCATGTCTGTTGATGTCTGTCAAGTTTGGAACAACAAAAAATAAAAATTATTTTTAAACTATATATATATATATATATATATATATATAAAGTAGTGGCTGGATCAGTACAGACATATCGCTGCTGCTGTTGGAAAATCAATTCAAACAGATCTTACCTATTTTTAATCAAAGATCAGTCCAGGATACCCAGTTAACAAGATTGCCTCTGAATTATTAAGTTTTACGAGCAACACCAGAAAGCAATGGAGAGCTTCTCAAAACCCATGGGTTTTACCTATGGTAAAAAGGAAGGGATGGGATTGAAATTGTTAAAAAAATATATGACGAGATCAAGTAGATTCAAGCAGATTAGGATATACTAAGAGAGAGGAGAAGAATTCTGAATTTACAAAGTCAAGAGAATGGGACCATGAGAAAGGAATTCTTTTTTTAATTTATTTATTTTTAGTTTTCAACATTCACTTCCATAAGATTTTGAGTTCAAAATTTTCTCCCCATCTCTCCCCTCCCCCACCCAAAGACAGCATGCAATTTGATATAGGCTCTACATATACATTCATATTGAACGTATATTCACGTTAGTCAAGTTGTCAAGAAAAATTAGAATCAATGTGTGGAACCATGAGAAAGAAGAAACAAAGAAGAAAAGAGAGAGCAAATAATATGCTTCAATCTGCATTCAGACTCCATAGTTCTTTTTCTGGATATGGACATTTTCCATCATGAGTCCTTTGGAGTTGTCTTGAATCCTTGCATTGCTAAGAAGAGATATGTGTATCAAAGTTAGTCATCATACATTGTGGTTGTTACTGTGTATAATGTTCTCCTGGTTCTGCTCACTTCACTCAGTATCAGTTCATATAAGTCTTCTCAGGTTTTTCTGAAGTCTGCCTGCTCATTATTTCTTATAGCATAATAATATTCCATTACATTCATATACCACAACTTGTTCAGCCATTCCCCAACTGATGGGCATCCCCTCAATTTCCAGTTCTTTGCCACCACAAAAAGAGTTGCTATAAATATTTTTGTACGTGTGAGTCCTTTTCCCATTTGCATGATCTCATTGGGATTCAGTCCTAGAAGTGGTATTGCCAGGTCAAAGGATATGCACAGTTTTATAGCCCTTTGGAAATAGTGATTCTTCTTTCACAACATGACTAATATAAAAATAGGTTTAATATGATTGTGTATGTATAGCCTATATCAGATTGCTATAAGAAATAATGAGCAGGCAGACTTCAGAAATAGTCATGAGAAAGGAGTCTTGAATCAAAAGTTTAAGTATAGAGGTAGTGTGGTAAAGAGAAATTAATCTTTCTTTAATATTGACACTTGGGCTCTGATACTTACTGTGTATAGAGAACTCTTAGTGAAGAAATTTTGTACCAGTGCAGATCAATTACTGTTCTGTAACTTAGGGTCTTAATAGAGTTGGCTCAGGCACTGAGAGGTTAAATGACTTTCTTGGAGTCATACAGCCAAAATGTGGCAAAGACAAGACTTAAGGTCAGTTTTCCTGACTTAAAGGGCCATCTCTCTATTCACTGGGCCATGCTTCCTTTTGCTACCATATCAAGTTAATAAGGACATCTTCTTTTATTTTTTAATTAATTATTTTTTAGTTTTCAACATTCACTTTTATAAGATTTTGAGTTCTAAATTTTCTCCCTCTCTACTTACACCTCCCCAAGAAGGTGTGCAATCTGATATAGGCTATACATGTACAATCATATTAAGCATATTTCTACATTAGTCACGTGAAAGAAGAATCAGAAGAGAAGGGAAAAAGCACAAGAAATGGGGGAAAAAGAGAAAAGAGTATGCTTCGATCTGCATTTAGACTCCATAGTTCTTCTCTGGATGTAGATAGCATTTTACATGATGAATTTTTTGTAATTTTCTTAGGATCATTGCATTGCTGAAAAGAGCTAAGTCTAACAAAGTTGGTCATCAAACAATGTTGTTGTTACTGTGTACAATGTTTTTTTGGTTCTGCTTACTTCACTCAGCATCAGTTCATGTAAGTCTTCCTAGGTTTTTCTGAAGTCTGCCTGCTTGTTATTTCTTATAGCACAATAGTATTCCATTACATTCATATACCACAACTTGTTCAGCCATTCCCCAATTGATGGGCATCCCCTCAATTTCCAATTCTTGGGCACCATAAAGAGAGCTGTTATGAATAATTTTGTACATGTGGGTCCTTTTCCCTTTTTTATGATCTCTTTGGGATACAGACCTAGAAGTGATATTGTTGAATCAAAGAGTATGCACAGTTTTATAGCCCTTTGGGCATAGTTCCAAATTGCTCTCCAGAATGGTTGGATCAGTTCACAACTCCACCAACAATGAATTAGTGTTCCAATTTTTCCCACATCTTCTCCAACATTTACCATTTTCCTGTTTTGTCACATTAGCCAATCGGATCAGTCTGATGGGGTACTTCAGAGTTGTTTTAATTTGCATTTCTCTAATCAATAGTGATTTAGAGTATTTTTTCATATGACTATAGATAGCTTTGATTTCTTCATCCAGAAACTGTCTGTTCTTATCCTTTGACCATCTGTCATTTATGGAAGGACATCTTCATAGATAAAGGACACTAATGTGCTTATTTTATGGCAGGAAAACATCAACAAAGGTAAAGAAAAACATACTATAGAAGAAAAAGTTAAATATACCACCACATTTACCAAAGCCTCACGATTAGTTAAATATAAGTTTTAACACAAATAAACTCAGTTAGGCTATGAGAATGTCCACATCTGTAGCCCACTTTCCAATAATGGCTATAGCTTACACAAACCATCAGGCAAGTTCTGGAAATAGAACCAATATCTGATCTGATCTTCCAAATGAAAAGCTCCTTTTTGATTTCAGTTTGCTTTAGTTCCAGTATCACAGGAACAACCACTGCCGAAAAGGGACAGGAGGACACAAGGGCAAGAGTTCCTCTCCATGAAACAGTATTTTGATGTGTCTGTTCTCACTCTTTTGCTCTTTGCCTTTAGGAGGAAGAGGTGGAACACTAACAATAATAATAATAATAATATCACAGGGCTTGGCACCTGACATGACGTCCATGCCCCACTCTTTAGATGGTGCAAAAGGGCAAGGTAGTCTTTCCCCAGCCAGCTCTTCCAACAGCCAAGGCTGCCAAGATCAAAGTTTCCTCCAATCAAATTAACTCCCCAAATCAGCAATCTGTCACTTGTCAGGTGGTCACAACTATGCTTGGCTTCATCACCTGTGCTCCAGCTTCTGCTTTTTAGTGTCTCAGCTTGGGTACCAGCTTCTCTTGTCCAAATTTCTTATCATTTCTCTATGGCTTCTGATCTGCCTTTTATTAATCAAGGCCTCCTTGTGAGTAATGATCTTTCTTGAGACTGAGAAACCCAGATCCACATTTCTATCAGATACAACAGACTCCTAGTCCCAAAAACGATACTTTGACTCCAAATCCTAAAAGCAGGCATTTGTAAATTAACCACAGGATAAAAACGCACTGTAGTCATCTTTAAAATCAGTCAGTGCTTTTGCCTCTGAGGGACATAATTTCTCTCTGATAGCCTCTAGATTTCTTTACCTCTCCTTAAGTATTTTTATCTGAGGGGCTGCTTTTCTCTTAGATTCTCTCACAAATTTCATATTTCTACTTTTTTCTTTGTTTCACACAAAAACGTCTTTTTTCCTCCCTTTTCTTGTCAGTAAATAAAATGCCAACATAAAAAGGGGCAGAACCTTACAATTACAAAATTTAATTGATTAATGGGTACCCCAGAAGAATACTCTTAGGAAAAAAACACTTCCAAAAATGGAAAGAAAGAAAGAAAGAAAGAAAGAAAGAAAGAAAGAAAGAAAGAA
>NW_020950887.1:0-10184 GCF_900497805.2 Vombatus ursinus
AAAGAAAGAAAGAAAGAAAGAAAGAAAGAAAGAAAGAAAGAAAGAAAAAGAAAGAAAGAAAGAAAGGGAATAGAAAGAGAAATGAAAAAAAGGGAGAAATTTGAAAGAATGGATTTGCCTGAAAAAAATCTCTTGCCTTTTGGCTCTCTCCAGAGATGGAAAGGAGAAGAAAAAGGAAAGCCAAGTGAAGGGGAGAGAGAACATGGAGAAGGAAAGGGGAGGAGAAAGAGGGAGAAAGAAAGTAACAAGCCCCTGAATTACATTGCAGAATTCCCTACTCTTGTCCTAACATAAACCCTTTGGTAATCCGATTTTGGGTGTCCCCTGCCTGACTTAAATCTGAAAATAACAAAATCAAGTACCAGTCTCAAAGTCTTTAGAAAAGAAGTAATGGTTCAAAGAGGACACTCATGAAGACAGTGAAGGGATTTCAAGGCTCTGACTGAAAACCCCTTGGGCCTTTAATACATTTCACAGCAAAATTGCCCAAGTAATAAGTTTTCCCTGGTCTCTTAGGATTTACTTAGGATGGTAACAAAAACACTAGTCATCTATCATTTCTATGCCAGGTTTTTCTCCCTCTATTCATTTCCCTCCTTTTGCTTCTGAAAAGCATTTGTTTCCCATGCTACCTTCACACACTGGGATAGACTTTCTCTATGAATCCCACTCCCTCTCCATATGACATCCTGGCCTGATGAAGACCTTGGAAAGAAAGGTTGAGAAATGAGTCTAACTCTGCTACAAGAGGGAGAGAAAAGAGGTTGTTCATCCTATTGCGTGAAGGGCTCACCTGTCCTTCTAATGTCCTTCTAACTAATGAGGGTTAGGACAATTGGGGACAACTGTATTATTTGTGGAGAGAGAGGGAAAAAAAGGAAAAATGCCTCCTTTTATAACAAGATCTGGAAATTACAAGGCTTCAGAGGCTCTGGGTTTCTCAGGTCACTGATGCCCACAGAAAAAGAGATTGACTTTAAGCAATCCTCATAAGAGGAAATGAAGATTGACACAAAAGATGAATTATGGGTGAGTTTTTGTTTTAATAGGAGATTTATCAGTATTGGGAAAGAGTTAAGTGAAAGTAGAACTAAATTATAGGTACACTTCAACAATGATTAATGTGATAGTATAAGTTAGAGGCATCAAGGTCACTGGTGTCATAGTAGGCCTTGGAGTCAGGAAAGAATGGGTT
The DNA here is from genome assembly GCF_900497805.2 of Vombatus ursinus. NCBI lineage: Eukaryota > Metazoa > Chordata > Mammalia > Diprotodontia > Vombatidae > Vombatus > Vombatus ursinus. The sequence goes on from NW_020950887.1 coordinate 1,196, forward strand.
CAAGTCTTGCCCGTGACCAATACTGACTTTCTGACTATAGGCAAATCACTTACACTCAGAGTATCCCCAGTGAGCTCTCCAAGGCCATAAATGACAGAGAAGTTGCCAATTTCTGTGGGTAGGAGTTTTAACACCTGATTAAAATCACCCCCTTATATATACACACAAACCCCTCCCCCCAATAAAAGAAGCTTGGGATACTTAAATGATATGGAGGGTTGGACATCTGGAATTCTGCCCTGTGACTTAAAGGCTGGCAAGATGGATGTGCTCCAGATAAAAGCCAGCCAATTTCATTAGGATTGCCAGAACCATGTCCTTAAGGGACCTTAGTCTACCCGATTTGCTCAAATTCATTTACCTCCCTTGACAACCACCCTTCCCAGCTGAAAGTGGGCTATTATGGATCCTCAGGAGGGTCCACCTACCATACTCTGGCTTCAAACACCTCAATGCCCAGGCATGTCCATTTGGTATGCCAATTAAATGTTTTAGTATTTACTCTCCTAGAATCCCTTCCCCACCCCCATCCAAAAGCTTCTGGGGTCCCTAACCTAGGAATCTCAAGAACAAAGCTCACAAAATCCAAAGCTTTCTTCCGGAGCTTTGGGGGGGGAGGGGGGCAATCATTTACTAAACTGATTCATTTGACTCTATAATTCAACTGCTCTGAGACTGGGAAAGAAAAAAAATCAGAAATGCATATAACTAGTTACACCAAGGGTCTTATTCTGGAAACTTTCAAGGAAGTCCTAGGTTTATGAACTGATCCAATCATTTTGGAGAGCAATCTAGAATTATGCCCAAAGAGTTATTAAACTACCTATACCCTTTGACCCAGCAATACCACTACTAGGTCTGATTAGGGAAAAAGGAAAAGGACCTATATGTCCTAAAATGTTTATAGCAGTTCTCTTTGTGGTGGCAAAGAACTTGAAATTGCAGGAATTCCCATCAATTGGAGAATGGCTAGGCAAGTTGGGGTATGTGATCATGATGGAATACTACTGTGCTATAAGAAATGATGAGTTTGGGGCAGCTAGGTGGCACAGTGGTTAGAGCCCTGGCCCTGGAGTCAGGAGGACCTGAGTTCAAAACCGGCTTCAGACATTTGACACTGGGCAATTGCTTAGCAAGAAAGAGAAAGAAAAGAAATTATGAGTTCAATGATTTTATGAAAAACATGGAAAGACTTGCATGAAATAATAAAAAGAAAAATAAGCAGAACATGATGGCCATCACTTGGGGTGGGGGGGGGGTAAAGAAAAAGATAAAAAAAGAAATTTGCATAGTAACTTCATTGCATAATTAAAATGTACATAGTAGATTTGCAGTTTCATGTGCAATCATCTTTTTTATTATACTATGTTAAGGAAATGCTTGTTTTATTGCATAAAATAAAAATAAAATATAAATTTTTTAAATGTTTGAAAGAAGGTCCTAGGTTAATTCAATAGCTTAGGAGGCTGCATGATTCAATGGAAAAGCCCCTAGATGCGAAGGGAGAGCATCTTGGTTCAGATCCCAGCCTTGGTACTACTTACCTGTGTAATCTTGGGCTTAACTTTTCCTGAGTTTCAATGTTCTAATCTGCAAAATGAAGGCTGATGAGCAGAGGGTTTCCAAGGGCCTTCGCAGTTCAAATCTAAAGTACTATGACCCTAAAAGTAGAAATGAATCCTTACTCTCCTCACCTCTTGTATTTGTTCTTCCATGTGTATCAATATCATCAGCACTTAAAAGTCTTCATAACTTACATAGCTGCGGAGTCTCCCTCCTCAAAATGTTTTGCAGAGATTTTTTTTTCAAGCCTCCATGTTCAGCTTTCAGCATAGATGGGGAAAGGGCAGCTAGGTGCTTCAGTAGATAGAGTGCCAGGAAGACTCATCTTCCTGAGTTCAAATCTGGCCTCAGACACTTCCTAGCTGTGTGACCTTGGGCAAATCACTTAGCCCTGTTTGCCTCCGTTTCCTCATCTGTAAAAATGAGCTGGAGAAGGTAATGGCAAACCACTGCCAAACCATTCCAGTATCTTTGCCAAGAAAACCCTAAATGAGGTCATGAAGAGTCAGACATGACTGAACAACAACACAGACAGGGAAACTGAAGCTGGGGGATTAAATGTTTTGGCAGTGTTGAATTCGAACACAAGCCTACCTGACTGCAGAAGCATTACTTCTTTTCCTACACCGCAGTTAGCAAGAATATGGGATGGGGACTAGATGAGTCACAATTCTATATATTCTACATATAATAATAAACTGATAGATAATCCTGGTAGTCACCAGCTCATTAATGTCTTTTCTGGGAGCCACATTTTAGGAAGGACATTAATAAGCTGAAAAGTGTAAAGAGAAAGGAAACATGATGGAGATAGGGACCTTAAGGTCATGATATTAGGATCAGATGGAGGAATTAGCAAGTTTCATCCTGAAGAAATAAAGACATAAGAAGTTCATAGCAGAAGTCTTCAAATATCTGAAGGTCTGTCATACAGAAAGGGGATTAGTTGTTATTGTTTTATTTCTGGCATCAACCAAGTGGCACAATGGATTGGGTACTAGACCTGAGTTCAAATCCTCCCTTATCAACTGTGTGACACTAGACAAGTCACTTAACCACTGTCTGCCTCACTTTCCTCATCTCTAAAATGGTGATAATAGTGGCACCTCCTCCCATAGTCTTTGTGAGGATAAAATGACATAATATCTGTAAAGCACTTTTCAAACCTTACAGCACTATGGTTAGCAATGGGAGATAATTTCAAAGAAGACCGTTTAGGCTTGAGGTAAAGAAGAACTTTTCCTAACAATTGTTGCTCAGTCATTTAGTCATATCTGACTTTTCATGACTCCGTGGACTACGCCGTCCAAAAGGTTTTCTTGGCCGAGATAACTGGAGTGGTTCACTATTTCCTTCTCAGTGGATTAAAGCAAACAGAGGTTAAGTGACTTGCCCAGGGTCACACAGCTAAGAAATGTCTGAGACTGCATTTGAACTCAGGTCTTCCTGACTCCAGGCCCAGAGCTCTAACCACCGCGCCACCTACAACCTCTCTCCTAACAATTACAGACGTCCAAAAGGAGATTGTGCTGCTTCCAAAGAGAGATTTCCCTTCTTTACAACCAAGGCCAGATGTCCACTTTGGAAGTGTGTGGTTATGGTGCTTCTTGATCAGATACTGGTTGGACCTTTAAGGCCTCTTCCAGTTTTGAAATTCTGTGATTCTAACCTTGGGAGGGAAATGCCACCCGAGGCCAGGATTGATATTTCTTATTTCATTTCAGTTTATTCATTGTTGACATGACCAAGTAATCAGGATAATGTGGAAGAGGACACCTTTTCCTTGGGGTCAGTCCTTTCCTTCTACTTTTTAAAAAATAGTTCAAGGGATTTGAAGGGAAAAGGGGAGCAACCCAAGATAATAGGCAATCCATCTGCCCAGAATTCCTCACTTTCCGAACCTCCTTGTATAGTTGTTTCGAGGGTGGGCATTTATATTGAAGTGACTTCTTCATTGGGTCCCTTCTTATGCCTTCCTTCCCGCTCATCCTCCCTCCCATATCTCCACATAGATATTGTCAAAGGGGAAGAGAAGATGTTGACTATGATTTTTGACATGTAAATTTCAGGGGTTAGTGAAATATCTAAGACTCTAGACAGCAGGCAAAGCTAAAAAGTAAGGAGAAGAGGCCAATAGTTCAGAAGTTAATAGTTTTGCAATTGAGGGTTTAGGGGCAGATGAATCCCATAAGATAGGGTAGGGGACAAAGCTGTCTTTGAGGAGTCAGAACTCAGATCTTGGAACATAAACAGGCAGGGACTAGAAGAGACAAAGGAAAAAGAAGAAATAGACTCTTTTCTCTATTTTTTTTCTTTTTCATTTCAGTTTCATGAATATACTTTACATCCTAAGTGGAAAATTAAATTCCCTCACTTTTTGCTTTAAAGTGGCAAGCAGTGATTTAATGCCGCCTTGAAATTTTCAATTTGTCTCCTTAGGAATAGAGGCCAGAGAAATCCCTCATGTAAAATACACCTCATGAGGTCTACCCAGCTCAACTTAATTCAACCAGTATGCCTGGACACACCTCTGGTGCTCAAAGCACTGAGGTAGGCCTTATGTGTCGGACACAATCCATCTGTCCCTTCTTTCAAGGAATTCGAAGTTTAGTCAGGATATAAGACACAAATAACCACAATACAAGGCAGATTGGGATAAATGCTATGAGAGGCACAGAGGATGAGGGTTGGGAACAGAGGTGTCAGCTCTATAACTGGCAAAGACTGGTGTCGGTTTATAGATCCAATGAACTACAACACCAGCCGATTCCTGCAACCTGTGCAAAGCAGACTGAGCATTTAAGGAGACTGAAAAGGTTATTATCACTGCTGGTGGATCATGAGGCTTGTCAAACCCCTGCTTTCTTTCTATAGATTTAGGTATTTGCAAAATGAGGATCACCCCTGGTAAGCCTCAGGAAGGGCATAAGTTTCCCAGGAGTTTTTCTTAGGTGGATTTATTTTTTGAGACTGGGTCTCCCTATCTTACCCAAGCTGGAAGTTCAGTGACCAATTGCCAGCCCTGACCTTACTTCTAATTAGCACAGAACTTTTTCCTGGTTCTTTTCCATTCTGGGCTGATTTGCCTCTTTTTAGGAAGCCTGGTTCCCCAAGCTCAAGTGACCAGCCTCAGCCTCCCCAAGAGAAAGGATTGTAGCCCTGAACCACTGAGCCTGGCTAGATGTGTATTCTTCACCCTGAATGTCTTCTTTCCTTCAGGAAAATAGCCAAGGAAGAGGTAGTGCTCTGGCTACTGTACTTGGTACATTCCTCAGCAGTTGTTTTGGTCGGGGTTTTTTTTTTCTTCAGTCATGTCAACTCTTTGTGACTCATTTCAGGGTTTTCTTGGCAAAGATACTGGGATGTTTTGCTATTTCTTTTCCAGCTCATTCTACAGATGAAGAAACTGAGGCAGACAGGATTAAGTGACTTGCCCAGGGTCACACAGCTAGTATGTGTCAGGAAACTCAGGTCTTCCTGACTCTAGGCTCAGTAGTCTCTCCACTGTACCACCTAGATGCCTTAAGATTACTATAGCCAGGCACTGGGCCAATATAAGGGTACAAAGAAAGGCAAAATTCAGTCTCTGCCCTCAAGGAGCTTACATTCTAATGGAGGGCAAGGACATGTAAGTGACTATGTACAGACAAGATATGTAGAGAATAGATGGAAATTAATCTCAGAGGAGAAGACACGAGTAGGTCGAGGTGGAACTTTAAGTCTTGAAGGTAGTTAAGGAAACCAAAAAGCAGAAGACCAGAGGGCAGTGAAAAGAAACATTGAAGGAAGAGTCACTTTTAAGTTCTTACAGACAGGTGAGTGTTGAAGGCCCTTTTCAAAGTTTAATTAGTTTTAGATATAAATTTTATTGGTTGTGCTATTGTTGAAAGTTAAGTTCATGATAAATTACATTGATACTTTAAGCAATTGGAATTATTTCCATGTGGGTAATACCTCCACCAACCCAGAACACAAGGCCTCTCTGACTCAATAGGTAATAGTAAAACAGCTAACAATTACACAGCATTTTAAAGTTTGCAAAGCATTTATCTCTAGATGCTCTGTGTGAGCGTTGTTCAGTTGTTTTTCAGTCATATCAGACTCTTCATGACTTCATTCTTGGCTTTCTTGGCACAGATGACTGGAGTAGTTTTGTCATTTCCTTCTCCAGCTCATTTTACAGATGAGGAAACTGAGGCAAACAGGGTTAAGTGACTTGTTCAGTCACACAGCTGGCAAGTGTCTGAAGCCGGATTTGAACTCATGAAAAGGAGTCTTCCTGACTCCAGGCCTGACACTCTATCCACTGCACCACCTAGTTAAGAGTGGTGGTGGCCAAAAAGGCATCATCCTGCTGTCAACCTGGTGTTAATCCTCTCTACCTAGACTTGTCTCTAATTAATGGGCATACCATTGGTTGGTAGACCTTCTACTCAGGGCCTTTTCAACTTGATACAACTACCCAGAATGTTTACTCTCATAGCTGAACAATAGAGAACCCAGAGTCATCTACACATCATGATAAAGCATAGCAGAAGGACTGTTGTGGAGACACAATAAATTACTTTTTCTTAAGACTGATTCACTGGTCTATGTTGTAAGTGTTCAACCATGAAACATAATTGTACATCTTCTCTTCTATTGACCCCCTTTCTCTAAGTATCTCTAATTGTTTTTTTCAGTTAAATCTTCTAACAGATCTTTTGTTCCTACCCTGATTGTCCATGATTGGATATCACGGAAATTGTTCAATTCAAATGAATTACCCACCACCCACCATCACTCCCATACTCTAGCAGAAAACTGATTTCTGTGACACCCTTCTGGATGTAGATTTAAGCTTGTAATCACTAGGTCTTGAGCCATAAGATCATTGAGTTTGACAGCTAAGGAAGACTTTCTGGAACCATGAATTCTCTATGTTCCAGGAGGCAGTCATAGTACTGATTGATGATCTCCTCTGGGAAAGCTACAGAGATGGGAGAAATAATTCCTGGTTGCCACATAACCCCATCATTCCAGGGAATGACTGAGTCATGGAGTCATGTGAAACTGAAAAGAATGGGGTCACCCTTAAGACAAACTGGACCACCCCTCTAGGAATCATTCCAAACATGCCCTAAAGGAGCACAGGTGCACCCCAATAGAACCCAAAGGCAACCAAAATACATGGATCTTCCTGGATTTACAAACACCCAAGACTGCTAGCTACTTGGGGAGAGATCCTCTTCCCTTAGAGGAGGGGTACTTAACCTTTTTCGTGTCATGGATTTCTTTGGCAATATAATGAAGCTTGTGCCCCCACCCCCCTTCTCAGAATAATGTTTTTATTTATTATAAAAATTATTATAAAGGAATAATTATTCCTTTTTATTATATTATATATTATTAATTTTTATTATATTTATATTATTTTATATTTTATAATGATTATATATTATTAATTATTAATATATTATTAATTATATAAAGGGAAAATTATTATAAAGGAAAGTTTATTATAAAGGAAACTAAATATAGAAATAATATAAAAAGGAAACCAAAAATAGAAATAATTATCAAAATATTTTTAAATAAGTTCACAGAATTTCCTCACCCCCAGGTTAAAGATTCCTGCATCAGGGGAACCTTTTTGCATATGCTTATATGTGTATATGTTGTGTCTCCAATTAGAGGGTAGGTATGGTTTCATTTGTTGTTGGGTTGTTTTTTGTTTTGTTTTGTTTTTGTCTTTGAATCCCCAGCACATAGAACAGAACTTGGTAGATAAAAAGTACCTGATAAATGTTTGTTGGATGATTAATTAGTTCACTGACCCTGACCTTTGAGATGCAGGAGCTTTGGCCTGTAAGTTGAACAGACAGAGTCACTCTCAAGAATCCTGAATGAAAGGCTGAACTCAGACTCATGACCCAGTGCACTATCTAACCTTTCCAGAGACTAAAACCAGGCCAGACCTGTCTACCCTGTGTCAGTCTAGAGCATCTGGCCTCATTTGTGCCCATTTCTTTCCGTTTACCACAGTTTGGATGGTCCCATATAGGGACCATATAGGGGCTCACTGCCCACTCAGGATGCCTCACTGCCCACTTATCTGAGCCTCAGTTTAACCATCTGAAAAAAAAATGAGAATAACAATATTTTTCCCAGACACCTCAAAAGGTTGTTATAAGGTAAATAATAATAATAATAACAATAATAATAATAATAATAATAATAATAATAATAAACTAACAGCTGTGATAGCATTTTAAAATTATAATGGGCTATAGAATTGTAAGATATTATTAAGCACTGGGTAGGGGTATCTTAGGCCAATGACTCCTTATTTTTTTCTATTCCTTCTAGCTTCTGCCTTCCTCAGCCTGGCTGTGTTTGCTGAAATACTGGACCATTGATTTAATTTTCCAAGGAAGCCCTCCTAGGTTTAGCAATGCTTGCACATGCCTTCACGAATAAGGATGTATGTAAGAGGGGCCTGTAGGACTGTAAATCTATTAATGACAATGTGTTAGTACCTCTGGTGTAGTGGAACGTTTGTGCCAACCCAGTAAGTTGGAGAGCCTTACATAAATCACTAGGGTGGGAGTAAAGAGCTGCAACCAGGATATTAGATCCTGTCACTGTAGAGGCAGAATAGATGTTCTAGTAAGCTCCAAGGCATGTATGGCTGGGCTTCTGATGCCAGCTTTGTCCAGTAATTACTTTGTGTTCTCAGTAGCCTGAGAGGCTTGGAGCATGTAGCGGATAATCTATAAAACTACTAATACCTTAGATTTGTATTGCTTTTTACATTAAAACCTTGGCTCTTCAAGACCTCCAGGAAATGAATCATAAGAATCATAGAACTGTAGAGTTGGAAGGGGAGGCAGCAGTCAGATAGGATGAGTTTAATCCTGATTCTAAAGCTTACTATGTGTGTGACCTTGGGCCTCAATTTCATCTTCTGTAAAATGAGGGGGTTGGATTCGATGGTCTCACAGCCTCCTAGACCCCACCCCCAACTCTAGATCTGTAAAAGGAGGCAACATGGTACAGTGGAAAGCAGATTGAGGATGTTAAGTCAGAGGACCTGGGTTCAAATCCCACATCTAATGTTTGCTGCATGCCTGACCTTAGGCATTTACTTCACCGTCATAGACCTAGGTGTCCTAATCTGTAAAATATTGGGATTGAACTAGCTGTCTTCTGATGTTTCTTCCATCTCTTAATCTTGAGGCAACTATGTGGCATGATTTCTAGGTGCTGGACCTGGTGTCAAGAAGATCTGAGTTCAAATCTTGCTTCTGACACTTACTAGCTGTTGACCAACCTCTCTCAGCCTCAGTTTTCTCCTCCAAGAAAAAGCGGCAGTTTGATTAGATCAGGGGTAGGGAACCTGTGGCCTCAAGGCCACAGTCCTCCACCCCTGGACTAGATGGTCCTT
>NW_020950888.1:0-4306 GCF_900497805.2 Vombatus ursinus
GATAAAGCAGGTTTCCAACCTCCTGACAGGTAATATCTTCAGCACCTAGGACAGTGCCTGACCCATACTAGGCATTTAATAAATATTGATGGATGGATGGATTTGAGGTGCTGAATAAAGTGTGCATTTTAAGACATGGTCAATTTGTAGATTTGTTCTGTTGAAAAATATTTATTTGTTACAAAGGAGAGGTGTTGGGGGTGGAGTAAGAAGAGAAAGGAGGTTACTATCAATGATACAAAAAAAAGAAGATGATTAAAGCAATTTTAAAATACACAGAAGACTAGAGAAAGAAGTTCAGAAGAATATAGATAAATGATGAGATTTGAAATGAATTTTTGAAATTATTATGTACTTCTTAAAAAAAAGCAATATATTAGTAGAGATTTGTGCTTCCATAGATAACCTCCTTTTCCTGTTCTTTGTATATAAAAAATGCTCATGTCTGTTGATGTCTGTCAAGTTTGGAACAACAAAAAATAAAAATTATTTTTAAACTATATATATATATATATATATATATATAAAGTAGTGGCTGGATCAGTACAGACATATCGCTGCTGCTGTTGGAAAATCAATTCAAACAGATCTTACCTATTTTTAATCAAAGATCAGTCCAGGATACCCAGTTAACAAGATTGCCTCTGAATTATTAAGTTTTACGAGCAACACCAGAAAGCAATGGAGAGCTTCTCAAAACCCATGGGTTTTACCTATGGTAAAAAGGAAGGGATGGGATTGAAATTGTTAAAAAAATATATGACGAGATCAAGTAGATTCAAGCAGATTAGGATATACTAAGAGAGAGGAGAAGAATTCTGAATTTACAAAGTCAAGAGAATGGGACCATGAGAAAGGAATTCTTTTTTTAATTTATTTATTTTTAGTTTTCAACATTCACTTCCATAAGATTTTGAGTTCAAAATTTTCTCCCCATCTCTCCCCTCCCCCACCCAAAGACAGCATGCAATTTGATATAGGCTCTACATATACATTCATATTGAACGTATATTCACGTTAGTCAAGTTGTCAAGAAAAATTAGAATCAATGTGTGGAACCATGAGAAAGAAGAAACAAAGAAGAAAAGAGAGAGCAAATAATATGCTTCAATCTGCATTCAGACTCCATAGTTCTTTTTCTGGATATGGACATTTTCCATCATGAGTCCTTTGGAGTTGTCTTGAATCCTTGCATTGCTAAGAAGAGATATGTGTATCAAAGTTAGTCATCATACATTGTGGTTGTTACTGTGTATAATGTTCTCCTGGTTCTGCTCACTTCACTCAGTATCAGTTCATATAAGTCTTCTCAGGTTTTTCTGAAGTCTGCCTGCTCATTATTTCTTATAGCATAATAATATTCCATTACATTCATATACCACAACTTGTTCAGCCATTCCCCAACTGATGGGCATCCCCTCAATTTCCAGTTCTTTGCCACCACAAAAAGAGTTGCTATAAATATTTTTGTACGTGTGAGTCCTTTTCCCATTTGCATGATCTCATTGGGATTCAGTCCTAGAAGTGGTATTGCCAGGTCAAAGGATATGCACAGTTTTATAGCCCTTTGGAAATAGTGATTCTTCTTTCACAACATGACTAATATAAAAATAGGTTTAATATGATTGTGTATGTATAGCCTATATCAGATTGCTATAAGAAATAATGAGCAGGCAGACTTCAGAAATAGTCATGAGAAAGGAGTCTTGAATCAAAAGTTTAAGTATAGAGGTAGTGTGGTAAAGAGAAATTAATCTTTCTTTAATATTGACACTTGGGCTCTGATACTTACTGTGTATAGAGAACTCTTAGTGAAGAAATTTTGTACCAGTGCAGATCAATTACTGTTCTGTAACTTAGGGTCTTAATAGAGTTGGCTCAGGCACTGAGAGGTTAAATGACTTTCTTGGAGTCATACAGCCAAAATGTGGCAAAGACAAGACTTAAGGTCAGTTTTCCTGACTTAAAGGGCCATCTCTCTATTCACTGGGCCATGCTTCCTTTTGCTACCATATCAAGTTAATAAGGACATCTTCTTTTATTTTTTAATTAATTATTTTTTAGTTTTCAACATTCACTTTTATAAGATTTTGAGTTCTAAATTTTCTCCCTCTCTACTTACACCTCCCCAAGAAGGTGTGCAATCTGATATAGGCTATACATGTACAATCATATTAAGCATATTTCTACATTAGTCACGTGAAAGAAGAATCAGAAGAGAAGGGAAAAAGCACAAGAAATGGGGGAAAAAGAGAAAAGAGTATGCTTCGATCTGCATTTAGACTCCATAGTTCTTCTCTGGATGTAGATAGCATTTTACATGATGAATTTTTTGTAATTTTCTTAGGATCATTGCATTGCTGAAAAGAGCTAAGTCTAACAAAGTTGGTCATCAAACAATGTTGTTGTTACTGTGTACAATGTTTTTTTGGTTCTGCTTACTTCACTCAGCATCAGTTCATGTAAGTCTTCCTAGGTTTTTCTGAAGTCTGCCTGCTTGTTATTTCTTATAGCACAATAGTATTCCATTACATTCATATACCACAACTTGTTCAGCCATTCCCCAATTGATGGGCATCCCCTCAATTTCCAATTCTTGGGCACCATAAAGAGAGCTGTTATGAATAATTTTGTACATGTGGGTCCTTTTCCCTTTTTTATGATCTCTTTGGGATACAGACCTAGAAGTGATATTGTTGAATCAAAGAGTATGCACAGTTTTATAGCCCTTTGGGCATAGTTCCAAATTGCTCTCCAGAATGGTTGGATCAGTTCACAACTCCACCAACAATGAATTAGTGTTCCAATTTTTCCCACATCTTCTCCAACATTTACCATTTTCCTGTTTTGTCACATTAGCCAATCGGATCAGTCTGATGGGGTACTTCAGAGTTGTTTTAATTTGCATTTCTCTAATCAATAGTGATTTAGAGTATTTTTTCATATGACTATAGATAGCTTTGATTTCTTCATCCAGAAACTGTCTGTTCTTATCCTTTGACCATCTGTCATTTATGGAAGGACATCTTCATAGATAAAGGACACTAATGTGCTTATTTTATGGCAGGAAAACATCAACAAAGGTAAAGAAAAACATACTATAGAAGAAAAAGTTAAATATACCACCACATTTACCAAAGCCTCACGATTAGTTAAATATAAGTTTTAACACAAATAAACTCAGTTAGGCTATGAGAATGTCCACATCTGTAGCCCACTTTCCAATAATGGCTATAGCTTACACAAACCATCAGGCAAGTTCTGGAAATAGAACCAATATCTGATCTGATCTTCCAAATGAAAAGCTCCTTTTTGATTTCAGTTTGCTTTAGTTCCAGTATCACAGGAACAACCACTGCCGAAAAGGGACAGGAGGACACAAGGGCAAGAGTTCCTCTCCATGAAACAGTATTTTGATGTGTCTGTTCTCACTCTTTTGCTCTTTGCCTTTAGGAGGAAGAGGTGGAACACTAACAATAATAATAATAATAATATCACAGGGCTTGGCACCTGACATGACGTCCATGCCCCACTCTTTAGATGGTGCAAAAGGGCAAGGTAGTCTTTCCCCAGCCAGCTCTTCCAACAGCCAAGGCTGCCAAGATCAAAGTTTCCTCCAATCAAATTAACTCCCCAAATCAGCAATCTGTCACTTGTCAGGTGGTCACAACTATGCTTGGCTTCATCACCTGTGCTCCAGCTTCTGCTTTTTAGTGTCTCAGCTTGGGTACCAGCTTCTCTTGTCCAAATTTCTTATCATTTCTCTATGGCTTCTGATCTGCCTTTTATTAATCAAGGCCTCCTTGTGAGTAATGATCTTTCTTGAGACTGAGAAACCCAGATCCACATTTCTATCAGATACAACAGACTCCTAGTCCCAAAAACGATACTTTGACTCCAAATCCTAAAAGCAGGCATTTGTAAATTAACCACAGGATAAAAACGCACTGTAGTCATCTTTAAAATCAGTCAGTGCTTTTGCCTCTGAGGGACATAATTTCTCTCTGATAGCCTCTAGATTTCTTTACCTCTCCTTAAGTATTTTTATCTGAGGGGCTGCTTTTCTCTTAGATTCTCTCACAAATTTCATATTTCTACTTTTTTCTTTGTTTCACACAAAAACGTCTTTTTTCCTCCCTTTTCTTGTCAGTAAATAAAATGCCAACATAAAAAGGGGCAGAACCTTACAATTACAAAATTTAATTGATTAATGGGTACCCCAGAAGAATACTCTTAGGAAAAAAACACTTCCAAAAATGGAAAGAAAGAAAGAAAGAAAGAAAGAAAGAAAGAAAGAAAGAAAGAA
>NW_020950889.1:0-10314 GCF_900497805.2 Vombatus ursinus
AAAGAAAGAAAGAAAGAAAGAAAGAAAGAAAGAAAGAAAGAAAGAAAAAGAAAGAAAGAAAGAAAGGGAATAGAAAGAGAAATGAAAAAAAGGGAGAAATTTGAAAGAATGGATTTGCCTGAAAAAAATCTCTTGCCTTTTGGCTCTCTCCAGAGATGGAAAGGAGAAGAAAAAGGAAAGCCAAGTGAAGGGGAGAGAGAACATGGAGAAGGAAAGGGGAGGAGAAAGAGGGAGAAAGAAAGTAACAAGCCCCTGAATTACATTGCAGAATTCCCTACTCTTGTCCTAACATAAACCCTTTGGTAATCCGATTTTGGGTGTCCCCTGCCTGACTTAAATCTGAAAATAACAAAATCAAGTACCAGTCTCAAAGTCTTTAGAAAAGAAGTAATGGTTCAAAGAGGACACTCATGAAGACAGTGAAGGGATTTCAAGGCTCTGACTGAAAACCCCTTGGGCCTTTAATACATTTCACAGCAAAATTGCCCAAGTAATAAGTTTTCCCTGGTCTCTTAGGATTTACTTAGGATGGTAACAAAAACACTAGTCATCTATCATTTCTATGCCAGGTTTTTCTCCCTCTATTCATTTCCCTCCTTTTGCTTCTGAAAAGCATTTGTTTCCCATGCTACCTTCACACACTGGGATAGACTTTCTCTATGAATCCCACTCCCTCTCCATATGACATCCTGGCCTGATGAAGACCTTGGAAAGAAAGGTTGAGAAATGAGTCTAACTCTGCTACAAGAGGGAGAGAAAAGAGGTTGTTCATCCTATTGCGTGAAGGGCTCACCTGTCCTTCTAATGTCCTTCTAACTAATGAGGGTTAGGACAATTGGGGACAACTGTATTATTTGTGGAGAGAGAGGGAAAAAAAGGAAAAATGCCTCCTTTTATAACAAGATCTGGAAATTACAAGGCTTCAGAGGCTCTGGGTTTCTCAGGTCACTGATGCCCACAGAAAAAGAGATTGACTTTAAGCAATCCTCATAAGAGGAAATGAAGATTGACACAAAAGATGAATTATGGGTGAGTTTTTGTTTTAATAGGAGATTTATCAGTATTGGGAAAGAGTTAAGTGAAAGTAGAACTAAATTATAGGTACACTTCAACAATGATTAATGTGATAGTATAAGTTAGAGGCATCAAGGTCACTGGTGTCATAGTAGGCCTTGGAGTCAGGAAAGAATGGGTTCAAGTCTTGCCCGTGACCAATACTGACTTTCTGACTATAGGCAAATCACTTACACTCAGAGTATCCCCAGTGAGCTCTCCAAGGCCATAAATGACAGAGAAGTTGCCAATTTCTGTGGGTAGGAGTTTTAACACCTGATTAAAATCACCCCCTTATATATACACACAAACCCCTCCCCCCAATAAAAGAAGCTTGGGATACTTAAATGATATGGAGGGTTGGACATCTGGAATTCTGCCCTGTGACTTAAAGGCTGGCAAGATGGATGTGCTCCAGATAAAAGCCAGCCAATTTCATTAGGATTGCCAGAACCATGTCCTTAAGGGACCTTAGTCTACCCGATTTGCTCAAATTCATTTACCTCCCTTGACAACCACCCTTCCCAGCTGAAAGTGGGCTATTATGGATCCTCAGGAGGGTCCACCTACCATACTCTGGCTTCAAACACCTCAATGCCCAGGCATGTCCATTTGGTATGCCAATTAAATGTTTTAGTATTTACTCTCCTAGAATCCCTTCCCCACCCCCATCCAAAAGCTTCTGGGGTCCCTAACCTAGGAATCTCAAGAACAAAGCTCACAAAATCCAAAGCTTTCTTCCGGAGCTTTGGGGGGGAGGGGGGCAATCATTTACTAAACTGATTCATTTGACTCTATAATTCAACTGCTCTGAGACTGGGAAAGAAAAAAAATCAGAAATGCATATAACTAGTTACACCAAGGGTCTTATTCTGGAAACTTTCAAGGAAGTCCTAGGTTTATGAACTGATCCAATCATTTTGGAGAGCAATCTAGAATTATGCCCAAAGAGTTATTAAACTACCTATACCCTTTGACCCAGCAATACCACTACTAGGTCTGATTAGGGAAAAAGGAAAAGGACCTATATGTCCTAAAATGTTTATAGCAGTTCTCTTTGTGGTGGCAAAGAACTTGAAATTGCAGGAATTCCCATCAATTGGAGAATGGCTAGGCAAGTTGGGGTATGTGATCATGATGGAATACTACTGTGCTATAAGAAATGATGAGTTTGGGGCAGCTAGGTGGCACAGTGGTTAGAGCCCTGGCCCTGGAGTCAGGAGGACCTGAGTTCAAAACCGGCTTCAGACATTTGACACTGGGCAATTGCTTAGCAAGAAAGAGAAAGAAAAGAAATTATGAGTTCAATGATTTTATGAAAAACATGGAAAGACTTGCATGAAATAATAAAAAGAAAAATAAGCAGAACATGATGGCCATCACTTGGGGTGGGGGGGGGGTAAAGAAAAAGATAAAAAAAGAAATTTGCATAGTAACTTCATTGCATAATTAAAATGTACATAGTAGATTTGCAGTTTCATGTGCAATCATCTTTTTTATTATACTATGTTAAGGAAATGCTTGTTTTATTGCATAAAATAAAAATAAAATATAAATTTTTTAAATGTTTGAAAGAAGGTCCTAGGTTAATTCAATAGCTTAGGAGGCTGCATGATTCAATGGAAAAGCCCCTAGATGCGAAGGGAGAGCATCTTGGTTCAGATCCCAGCCTTGGTACTACTTACCTGTGTAATCTTGGGCTTAACTTTTCCTGAGTTTCAATGTTCTAATCTGCAAAATGAAGGCTGATGAGCAGAGGGTTTCCAAGGGCCTTCGCAGTTCAAATCTAAAGTACTATGACCCTAAAAGTAGAAATGAATCCTTACTCTCCTCACCTCTTGTATTTGTTCTTCCATGTGTATCAATATCATCAGCACTTAAAAGTCTTCATAACTTACATAGCTGCGGAGTCTCCCTCCTCAAAATGTTTTGCAGAGATTTTTTTTTCAAGCCTCCATGTTCAGCTTTCAGCATAGATGGGGAAAGGGCAGCTAGGTGCTTCAGTAGATAGAGTGCCAGGAAGACTCATCTTCCTGAGTTCAAATCTGGCCTCAGACACTTCCTAGCTGTGTGACCTTGGGCAAATCACTTAGCCCTGTTTGCCTCCGTTTCCTCATCTGTAAAAATGAGCTGGAGAAGGTAATGGCAAACCACTGCCAAACCATTCCAGTATCTTTGCCAAGAAAACCCTAAATGAGGTCATGAAGAGTCAGACATGACTGAACAACAACACAGACAGGGAAACTGAAGCTGGGGGATTAAATGTTTTGGCAGTGTTGAATTCGAACACAAGCCTACCTGACTGCAGAAGCATTACTTCTTTTCCTACACCGCAGTTAGCAAGAATATGGGATGGGGACTAGATGAGTCACAATTCTATATATTCTACATATAATAATAAACTGATAGATAATCCTGGTAGTCACCAGCTCATTAATGTCTTTTCTGGGAGCCACATTTTAGGAAGGACATTAATAAGCTGAAAAGTGTAAAGAGAAAGGAAACATGATGGAGATAGGGACCTTAAGGTCATGATATTAGGATCAGATGGAGGAATTAGCAAGTTTCATCCTGAAGAAATAAAGACATAAGAAGTTCATAGCAGAAGTCTTCAAATATCTGAAGGTCTGTCATACAGAAAGGGGATTAGTTGTTATTGTTTTATTTCTGGCATCAACCAAGTGGCACAATGGATTGGGTACTAGACCTGAGTTCAAATCCTCCCTTATCAACTGTGTGACACTAGACAAGTCACTTAACCACTGTCTGCCTCACTTTCCTCATCTCTAAAATGGTGATAATAGTGGCACCTCCTCCCATAGTCTTTGTGAGGATAAAATGACATAATATCTGTAAAGCACTTTTCAAACCTTACAGCACTATGGTTAGCAATGGGAGATAATTTCAAAGAAGACCGTTTAGGCTTGAGGTAAAGAAGAACTTTTCCTAACAATTGTTGCTCAGTCATTTAGTCATATCTGACTTTTCATGACTCCGTGGACTACGCCGTCCAAAAGGTTTTCTTGGCCGAGATAACTGGAGTGGTTCACTATTTCCTTCTCAGTGGATTAAAGCAAACAGAGGTTAAGTGACTTGCCCAGGGTCACACAGCTAAGAAATGTCTGAGACTGCATTTGAACTCAGGTCTTCCTGACTCCAGGCCCAGAGCTCTAACCACCGCGCCACCTACAACCTCTCTCCTAACAATTACAGACGTCCAAAAGGAGATTGTGCTGCTTCCAAAGAGAGATTTCCCTTCTTTACAACCAAGGCCAGATGTCCACTTTGGAAGTGTGTGGTTATGGTGCTTCTTGATCAGATACTGGTTGGACCTTTAAGGCCTCTTCCAGTTTTGAAATTCTGTGATTCTAACCTTGGGAGGGAAATGCCACCCGAGGCCAGGATTGATATTTCTTATTTCATTTCAGTTTATTCATTGTTGACATGACCAAGTAATCAGGATAATGTGGAAGAGGACACCTTTTCCTTGGGGTCAGTCCTTTCCTTCTACTTTTTAAAAAATAGTTCAAGGGATTTGAAGGGAAAAGGGGAGCAACCCAAGATAATAGGCAATCCATCTGCCCAGAATTCCTCACTTTCCGAACCTCCTTGTATAGTTGTTTCGAGGGTGGGCATTTATATTGAAGTGACTTCTTCATTGGGTCCCTTCTTATGCCTTCCTTCCCGCTCATCCTCCCTCCCATATCTCCACATAGATATTGTCAAAGGGGAAGAGAAGATGTTGACTATGATTTTTGACATGTAAATTTCAGGGGTTAGTGAAATATCTAAGACTCTAGACAGCAGGCAAAGCTAAAAAGTAAGGAGAAGAGGCCAATAGTTCAGAAGTTAATAGTTTTGCAATTGAGGGTTTAGGGGCAGATGAATCCCATAAGATAGGGTAGGGGACAAAGCTGTCTTTGAGGAGTCAGAACTCAGATCTTGGAACATAAACAGGCAGGGACTAGAAGAGACAAAGGAAAAAGAAGAAATAGACTCTTTTCTCTATTTTTTTTCTTTTTCATTTCAGTTTCATGAATATACTTTACATCCTAAGTGGAAAATTAAATTCCCTCACTTTTTGCTTTAAAGTGGCAAGCAGTGATTTAATGCCGCCTTGAAATTTTCAATTTGTCTCCTTAGGAATAGAGGCCAGAGAAATCCCTCATGTAAAATACACCTCATGAGGTCTACCCAGCTCAACTTAATTCAACCAGTATGCCTGGACACACCTCTGGTGCTCAAAGCACTGAGGTAGGCCTTATGTGTCGGACACAATCCATCTGTCCCTTCTTTCAAGGAATTCGAAGTTTAGTCAGGATATAAGACACAAATAACCACAATACAAGGCAGATTGGGATAAATGCTATGAGAGGCACAGAGGATGAGGGTTGGGAACAGAGGTGTCAGCTCTATAACTGGCAAAGACTGGTGTCGGTTTATAGATCCAATGAACTACAACACCAGCCGATTCCTGCAACCTGTGCAAAGCAGACTGAGCATTTAAGGAGACTGAAAAGGTTATTATCACTGCTGGTGGATCATGAGGCTTGTCAAACCCCTGCTTTCTTTCTATAGATTTAGGTATTTGCAAAATGAGGATCACCCCTGGTAAGCCTCAGGAAGGGCATAAGTTTCCCAGGAGTTTTTCTTAGGTGGATTTATTTTTTGAGACTGGGTCTCCCTATCTTACCCAAGCTGGAAGTTCAGTGACCAATTGCCAGCCCTGACCTTACTTCTAATTAGCACAGAACTTTTTCCTGGTTCTTTTCCATTCTGGGCTGATTTGCCTCTTTTTAGGAAGCCTGGTTCCCCAAGCTCAAGTGACCAGCCTCAGCCTCCCCAAGAGAAAGGATTGTAGCCCTGAACCACTGAGCCTGGCTAGATGTGTATTCTTCACCCTGAATGTCTTCTTTCCTTCAGGAAAATAGCCAAGGAAGAGGTAGTGCTCTGGCTACTGTACTTGGTACATTCCTCAGCAGTTGTTTTGGTCGGGGTTTTTTTTTTCTTCAGTCATGTCAACTCTTTGTGACTCATTTCAGGGTTTTCTTGGCAAAGATACTGGGATGTTTTGCTATTTCTTTTCCAGCTCATTCTACAGATGAAGAAACTGAGGCAGACAGGATTAAGTGACTTGCCCAGGGTCACACAGCTAGTATGTGTCAGGAAACTCAGGTCTTCCTGACTCTAGGCTCAGTAGTCTCTCCACTGTACCACCTAGATGCCTTAAGATTACTATAGCCAGGCACTGGGCCAATATAAGGGTACAAAGAAAGGCAAAATTCAGTCTCTGCCCTCAAGGAGCTTACATTCTAATGGAGGGCAAGGACATGTAAGTGACTATGTACAGACAAGATATGTAGAGAATAGATGGAAATTAATCTCAGAGGAGAAGACACGAGTAGGTCGAGGTGGAACTTTAAGTCTTGAAGGTAGTTAAGGAAACCAAAAAGCAGAAGACCAGAGGGCAGTGAAAAGAAACATTGAAGGAAGAGTCACTTTTAAGTTCTTACAGACAGGTGAGTGTTGAAGGCCCTTTTCAAAGTTTAATTAGTTTTAGATATAAATTTTATTGGTTGTGCTATTGTTGAAAGTTAAGTTCATGATAAATTACATTGATACTTTAAGCAATTGGAATTATTTCCATGTGGGTAATACCTCCACCAACCCAGAACACAAGGCCTCTCTGACTCAATAGGTAATAGTAAAACAGCTAACAATTACACAGCATTTTAAAGTTTGCAAAGCATTTATCTCTAGATGCTCTGTGTGAGCGTTGTTCAGTTGTTTTTCAGTCATATCAGACTCTTCATGACTTCATTCTTGGCTTTCTTGGCACAGATGACTGGAGTAGTTTTGTCATTTCCTTCTCCAGCTCATTTTACAGATGAGGAAACTGAGGCAAACAGGGTTAAGTGACTTGTTCAGTCACACAGCTGGCAAGTGTCTGAAGCCGGATTTGAACTCATGAAAAGGAGTCTTCCTGACTCCAGGCCTGACACTCTATCCACTGCACCACCTAGTTAAGAGTGGTGGTGGCCAAAAAGGCATCATCCTGCTGTCAACCTGGTGTTAATCCTCTCTACCTAGACTTGTCTCTAATTAATGGGCATACCATTGGTTGGTAGACCTTCTACTCAGGGCCTTTTCAACTTGATACAACTACCCAGAATGTTTACTCTCATAGCTGAACAATAGAGAACCCAGAGTCATCTACACATCATGATAAAGCATAGCAGAAGGACTGTTGTGGAGACACAATAAATTACTTTTTCTTAAGACTGATTCACTGGTCTATGTTGTAAGTGTTCAACCATGAAACATAATTGTACATCTTCTCTTCTATTGACCCCCTTTCTCTAAGTATCTCTAATTGTTTTTTTCAGTTAAATCTTCTAACAGATCTTTTGTTCCTACCCTGATTGTCCATGATTGGATATCACGGAAATTGTTCAATTCAAATGAATTACCCACCACCCACCATCACTCCCATACTCTAGCAGAAAACTGATTTCTGTGACACCCTTCTGGATGTAGATTTAAGCTTGTAATCACTAGGTCTTGAGCCATAAGATCATTGAGTTTGACAGCTAAGGAAGACTTTCTGGAACCATGAATTCTCTATGTTCCAGGAGGCAGTCATAGTACTGATTGATGATCTCCTCTGGGAAAGCTACAGAGATGGGAGAAATAATTCCTGGTTGCCACATAACCCCATCATTCCAGGGAATGACTGAGTCATGGAGTCATGTGAAACTGAAAAGAATGGGGTCACCCTTAAGACAAACTGGACCACCCCTCTAGGAATCATTCCAAACATGCCCTAAAGGAGCACAGGTGCACCCCAATAGAACCCAAAGGCAACCAAAATACATGGATCTTCCTGGATTTACAAACACCCAAGACTGCTAGCTACTTGGGGAGAGATCCTCTTCCCTTAGAGGAGGGGTACTTAACCTTTTTCGTGTCATGGATTTCTTTGGCAATATAATGAAGCTTGTGCCCCCACCCCCCTTCTCAGAATAATGTTTTTATTTATTATAAAAATTATTATAAAGGAATAATTATTCCTTTTTATTATATTATATATTATTAATTTTTATTATATTTATATTATTTTATATTTTATAATGATTATATATTATTAATTATTAATATATTATTAATTATATAAAGGGAAAATTATTATAAAGGAAAGTTTATTATAAAGGAAACTAAATATAGAAATAATATAAAAAGGAAACCAAAAATAGAAATAATTATCAAAATATTTTTAAATAAGTTCACAGAATTTCCTCACCCCCAGGTTAAAGATTCCTGCATCAGGGGAACCTTTTTGCATATGCTTATATGTGTATATGTTGTGTCTCCAATTAGAGGGTAGGTATGGTTTCATTTGTTGTTGGGTTGTTTTTTGTTTTGTTTTGTTTTTGTCTTTGAATCCCCAGCACATAGAACAGAACTTGGTAGATAAAAAGTACCTGATAAATGTTTGTTGGATGATTAATTAGTTCACTGACCCTGACCTTTGAGATGCAGGAGCTTTGGCCTGTAAGTTGAACAGACAGAGTCACTCTCAAGAATCCTGAATGAAAGGCTGAACTCAGACTCATGACCCAGTGCACTATCTAACCTTTCCAGAGACTAAAACCAGGCCAGACCTGTCTACCCTGTGTCAGTCTAGAGCATCTGGCCTCATTTGTGCCCATTTCTTTCCGTTTACCACAGTTTGGATGGTCCCATATAGGGACCATATAGGGGCTCACTGCCCACTCAGGATGCCTCACTGCCCACTTATCTGAGCCTCAGTTTAACCATCTGAAAAAAAAATGAGAATAACAATATTTTTCCCAGACACCTCAAAAGGTTGTTATAAGGTAAATAATAATAATAATAACAATAATAATAATAATAATAATAATAATAATAATAAACTAACAGCTGTGATAGCATTTTAAAATTATAATGGGCTATAGAATTGTAAGATATTATTAAGCACTGGGTAGGGGTATCTTAGGCCAATGACTCCTTATTTTTTTCTATTCCTTCTAGCTTCTGCCTTCCTCAGCCTGGCTGTGTTTGCTGAAATACTGGACCATTGATTTAATTTTCCAAGGAAGCCCTCCTAGGTTTAGCAATGCTTGCACATGCCTTCACGAATAAGGATGTATGTAAGAGGGGCCTGTAGGACTGTAAATCTATTAATGACAATGTGTTAGTACCTCTGGTGTAGTGGAACGTTTGTGCCAACCCAGTAAGTTGGAGAGCCTTACATAAATCACTAGGGTGGGAGTAAAGAGCTGCAACCAGGATATTAGATCCTGTCACTGTAGAGGCAGAATAGATGTTCTAGTAAGCTCCAAGGCATGTATGGCTGGGCTTCTGATGCCAGCTTTGTCCAGTAATTACTTTGTGTTCTCAGTAGCCTGAGAGGCTTGGAGCATGTAGCGGATAATCTATAAAACTACTAATACCTTAGATTTGTATTGCTTTTTACATTAAAACCTTGGCTCTTCAAGACCTCCAGGAAATGAATCATAAGAATCATAGAACTGTAGAGTTGGAAGGGGAGGCAGCAGTCAGATAGGATGAGTTTAATCCTGATTCTAAAGCTTACTATGTGTGTGACCTTGGGCCTCAATTTCATCTTCTGTAAAATGAGGGGGTTGGATTCGATGGTCTCACAGCCTCCTAGACCCCACCCCCAACTCTAGATCTGTAAAAGGAGGCAACATGGTACAGTGGAAAGCAGATTGAGGATGTTAAGTCAGAGGACCTGGGTTCAAATCCCACATCTAATGTTTGCTGCATGCCTGACCTTAGGCATTTACTTCACCGTCATAGACCTAGGTGTCCTAATCTGTAAAATATTGGGATTGAACTAGCTGTCTTCTGATGTTTCTTCCATCTCTTAATCTTGAGGCAACTATGTGGCATGATTTCTAGGTGCTGGACCTGGTGTCAAGAAGATCTGAGTTCAAATCTTGCTTCTGACACTTACTAGCTGTTGACCAACCTCTCTCAGCCTCAGTTTTCTCCTCCAAGAAAAAGCGGCAGTTTGATTAGATCAGGGGTAGGGAACCTGTGGCCTCAAGGCTACATGTGGCCATCTAGGTCCTCTAGTGCAGCCCTTTGACTGAATCCGAACTTCCCCTTAATAAAGTGAAGTTTGGATTCAGTCGAAGGGCCGCATTTGAGGACCTAGAGGGCCACATGTGGCCTCAAGGCCACAGTCCTCCACCCCTGGACTAGATGGTCCTT
>NW_020950890.1:0-13862 GCF_900497805.2 Vombatus ursinus
CACCTTGGAGAAGGGTTTTTGTTTTTTGTTTTTTGGTTTTTTTTTTTGAGGCAGTTGGGGTTAAGTGACTTGCCCAGAGTCACGCAGTTAAGTGAGTGTTATGTGTTTGAGGCTGGATTTGAACTCAGGTCTTCCTGACTTCAGGGCCAGTGTTCTATCCACTGTGCCACCTAGCTGCCTCCCAAGAAAGGTATTTTCAAAATCACCTGTTATGGTTTACAACCTGGGAGAGAGAGTGTCTCTACTAAAAGAAAAGGTGTTCATTGTTGCAGAGTATGCATATTATTTGCCTGCATTATAACTTTACATTCCTGGGTCTTAACTAAGCTTCTCATTCCTTGTCGATGTATTGGTTTAGGTTGCTGATTACATCCCTCAACTGGCCAAGTTCAGTCCAGATTTGTGGGGAGTGTCAGTGTGTACAGTGGATGGACAGAGGTGAGTTCATTTTTAAATAAATCATTTCTTTGTAAATGTCTAAAAATATTTTGAAAGTTTATAATTTTTTGCAATATTTGTTATTTGGATGGTGAAATGATGGCTTCTGAAAATCTTACTTCAGCATAGCTTTTGATATAGGATACCTTAAAAGTATGTGGGTGTTCAATTGCAAAAAAGGAAAAGTGCTTTCTGACTGAATTTCTCAAAAGTGTGGTTACCAGTATATGTGCATTTGGACACTGAAAATGAAATCTTTAATCCTGATAATTTTGTTACAAGTAACTTTTCCTTCTGATTCAGAAGCAAAAAAGTAGTCCTGTTTCTTTACAAGATATTTGCATAAATATAGCTTGGGGCTGGCTATATGTTTTAATTTGTTGTTAGAAAGTAAATCTTATATGTTTGAATACATGTGTGTATATATATGCATTCTGATCATTCTAATTTTATGTTTGTATTTGTGGAGTAAAACCAATATTTTATGTAGTCATTATTTTTATACATGTAAAAAATTGTTCCTTGAACAATTGAAATGTTTTCATTTTCTCTGAAAGCTTCTTAAAAAAACTAATTACATAGGTTATTAAATTAGAAGTATTCTTTCTATCATTGGCTGTTGAGAAAACATGAAAGTAATCTCAGTGATATGTAGTTCATTTTTTAAAAACTAAGTTTTCAAAACTAAATTTTGTGTGACTTAATGGCATAATATGTAGATAAAAAAACCTTTTAAATGCTAGAATAATGAACTAGGTTTCTGCTTCATGAAAAGTAAAATCTTTTGGATATCTCAAATTTCTTTAGTAAAAAACTTAATCTCAAACAGTAAACATACCTTATGTTGGCTTGTATGTATCTTTTTTTTTTTTTAAACCACATATTTTAGAACACCCACCTACACATACATATGTATATATACTCAGACTTTGTTGAGGGTGTCTGATAGAATTTGATGAATCCCTATTCATACTATAAATCATAATATTGGAGAAACTAATGCTTTCATTGGGTATATGTAATGAAAGATTTATTCACTACCAGCCAAACTGAGGATTTCATACATTTTGAGGAAACTTCCTCTGGGAATTCAGGTAATTAAAATCAAGGTCTTGGTATCTGGAGGTTCCTTGTATTCAACTTCGGTGTGAACCTAACAAAATAGGATTTTATTTTAAAAATATGACACCATTGCTTTCATGGAAAAAAAGTACCATTTTTCTAATAGTTCATTCATTGACTAGCAGTCATTTTTTAGTCTCCTAGTTGGTCTTCTTGGATACTGAGCTTAACAGTATTATGTATCTGAATAAGCTTTAGTGAATCAGGGAACACACAGAGAGAATTGTGTTTTCTGCATTGATTTTCTTATTTCAGTAGTTTAGAGCCAAATGTCAGTATAACATTCTACTTACAAATCAATTTCTAGTATTAACCATTGACCTGTACCTTTTTTTTTTCTTTTGCGGGAAGTTTTTTTTTTTTTTTTTTGTGATGTAGAACTTAGAGGACTTTTTAAAAGTTTAGGAGTGGATCTAATAAAATATATAGTGATTTAAAATTCACACAGCAAATCTTGGATAATTTTCCCTCTTGGTGACTGCTTCTCTAGGGATACTTCCAGGAAATCCTCAACCATGCTTCACTTAACCTTCTCTTCTATGATTTCCTGCTTTCTGAACTCATTGCTGAAGTGTTCAACATGCGCTCCTCTCTGCCCTCATCGAGCACCCTTCCCCCCCCCCAATTTCTAGAACCATGAACCCTATGTTGTAACAATTCTATCATTGTTCCTAAATGGAGTATGTCAGTCTACTCTTTCTCCTGGGGCCTCACTCACCATCCCCATAATCTAACAGTCCAGGCCCTTCCCTGGACACAACTTCCTATTGTGTGTTTGTGTTGTTTCTTCCATTAGAAAGTAAGCTCCTTGAGGTCAGTACCTCAAATACACACACACACACACACACACACACACACATACACACATATATATATGTATGTATGTATGTGTGTTCTCTCCCCTAATAGAAGACAAACTTCTTTAGGGTAAGGACTATTTCATTTTTGTCTTTGTATCACTAACGTGGAGTATGGGACCTGTTACATAGATGTTTCATAAATGCTTATTGAGTGAGATTGAAGCAAGAAGCTTCTGAATAGGTTACAAGTCTTTGCTCTCTTTCATTTTTCAATCATGAGCCCTATTCTCCAACAGTTTTTTTTATCATCCTCTCCTGTACCCACCTTCGTATTGAAAGTCTCTATGATATGTTTAGACTTGGTTTGTATGATCTTGTTGAGTTCTTTCTAGGACTTCACTTCTCTTCATTCCCTACAACAGAAGTTGGCACAGAAGTCACAATTATCTACATGGTGGTCTTTTTGTTTATAACATTTGAACACTGCAAATATCTCTTGAAATTATGTTTCTTTGTTGGCTTTGTGCATAGAATGAAATCTACTCTGCCTAGACATGAATTGGCATAGCCATTGTGGAATGCAATTTTAAATCAGTGTAAATTAAATGGCTAAAATGTCCAGACCCTTTGATCCCAAGATTCTGCTGCTAAGCATATACTAAAAGGAGGTCATTGATAAAGATTCCCCATATACACCAGAATATTTATAGCAGCACTTTTTGTGATAACGAAGAACTGGAAACAAAATATATGTACACAGTTATAGAATGGATAAACAAATTGTGGTACATTCATGAGATCTAATATTAATGTGCTTGAAGATATAGCAGATATGATAAATACAGAGAAGTAATGAACTATTGGCATGAGCTGATGAAAAGTGAAGTAAACAGAGTCAAGAAAACAATATACACACTTGACAACAACAACGTAAATATAAAGACAAACCACCGCAAAACAATTGAAAATGAATATTGCAAAGCTGCAAAGAGCAAATATGAGGGGGCAGCTAGGTGGCACAGTGGATAGAGCACCGGCCCTGAAGTCAGGAAGACCCGGGTTCAAATCCGGCCCCAGACCAAATACTTGACACTTACAAGCTGTGTGACCCTGGGCAAGTCACTTAACTCCAATTGCCTAAAAATTAAAAAAAAAAAAAGAATAATTATGAGAAGATTCTTCTCTCCTTCCCCCCTCTCCACCCCACCTTTTCAGAGATGGTACATCCGTGCATATGAAGCATTGGTTATGTTATCAGAATTTTTGAGATATTTATCATTTTTTCTTGATTTTTTTCCCCTCATTTTCAAAAAAGAAAATTGTCATGGAATGATTTTCAGGGAAACGAGTAGGGGAAAAGATACATGGGAAAATTTAGATTGTGTAAAAACAAAACAATAATTATTTGTTTTTTAAAACTGTGAGGTACTATGCAAATGCCTGTTCTTTTTATTTCATATTTTTGGGACTTTGTGTTTATTATTTTTTTCAAAATTAATAATTGAACTTTGGAACAAAATTAAACACTCATAGTATACTTTTTTGTCATAGTTAAAAACTGCTCTTGGTAAAATGACCAGAATTTTTTTACTCTGGGAACTCTTCTCCATTTCATATACCTTCTAGTTTCACAGCATAAACCCCACTCCTACTATTTCCCATGTAAAATGCATGAAGGTAGGTATAGCCAGTCTTGTGTCCTTAATGCAAACTCTAAAGTCATCTGATACTATTTCCTTTCATTGAGTTGGAAAAGGAATAGGTAGATAAAGTTGGAAGTTGTAGTTAAGGAGATAGTTGCTCTTAAGAAAGATTTCTCAGGGGCAGTTAGGTGGCGCAGTGGATAGAGTACCGACCCTGAAGTCAGGAGGACCAGAGTTCAAATCCAGCATCAGACCAAACATGACTTATTAGCTGTGTGACCCTGGCCAAGTCACTTAAGCCCAATTGCCTAAAAAAAATAATAATAATAAGTAAATAAAAATAACAAATAAAAAAAAAGACTTCTCAGAGCTTTATAATTCTTGAGCAGTTGTTTAGTCTTTGCTTCTTTATTCCTCTTCACCTAGGTCATGGTAGTTGATCTAGTTAAGTACTTAAAAAAAAAAGTCTGCCCAAAGGCAAAGTTATTGACTCTTGCTCTATTATATATGATCCAGTTGTGAATCATGGTTCCCTTTCTTGAGTAAATAAGATTTTGCCTATATGGATTGCTTCTGAAAATGAACTTGTTTTTTATAGTTATTCTTTGAGATTCATAATTGTTATAAAAGGAAAATGTGATCTTTTAAATCAAGATTAATATATAAAAATGTAGCAGTTACGCTATTGCATCTTTATTGGTTGCTATTAATTACTTTTTTTATCTGCTTTAACAAAAGGCATTCTATTGGAGATACCAAAGTTCCCTTTTGTCTTCAGTCCTGTGTAAAGCCCTTGAAATATGCCATTGCTGTAAATGACCTTGGAACAGAATACGTGCATCGATATGTTGGAAAAGAGCCTAGTGGATTAAGATTCAATAAACTTTTCCTGAATGAAGACGGTAAGAATCAGAAAACAAAAGATGAGAAATTTCATTTTCCTGCATAATTCCAAATAGTTATTACCTGTCTTTTTAAG
Organism: Vombatus ursinus; assembly: GCF_900497805.2. Taxonomy (NCBI): domain Eukaryota; kingdom Metazoa; phylum Chordata; class Mammalia; order Diprotodontia; family Vombatidae; genus Vombatus; species Vombatus ursinus. The sequence continues at coordinate 4,983 of NW_020950890.1, forward strand.
GAAGAGTTCAAAGCTATTACACCTTAAAGACATTTGAAGTAATGAGGATAGATTGAAACATTGACTCTTTAAAATAGTAAAAAATGAGCTTTTCTTCATATTGAGTTTGTAAACCATGAAAACCTCCCATTTTTAGTCAGATGTTTTGCTGTCCAGCCATACCTTCCCTAGCTTATACTTGCTCTTACACTTAAAATATCAAACTTCACATGTACAAAGTGAGAGGGGGTTATGAGATACCAGTTCATCTGGGAAATACCTGTTTTTTTGTTGGTCAGCTGTAAGTTGACTATAACTCAACAGCGTATTTAGGGCAATCAAGAAAGCTTTTGCAATCCTAGGTTGCATTAGGAGACATAAAGTATTCAGGCTAGAGGAATAACTGTTCTCACTGTGTTCTGCCCTGTCAGATTTTGTGATTTTTGTGTTTAGTTCTAGATACCACAATGTAGGAATGACATTGATAAACTGAGGAGTGTTTAGTGGAGGGCAACATGGATGGCACAAGGCCTTGAGATCATGCCATAGGAGGATTTGTTGAAAGAAAGGGACTTTTGATAGCCTGGAGGACAAGTTTAATGCAAAAATAATAATTGTTTTGAGTGTTTATTTGAAGGGCTATTACATGAAAAATTTAATAGTCTTCTTGTACTTCTTGGTTTCACAAAGCATAACTAGAAGAAATGCGTAGAAATTCCCTGAGTGGTTAATTTAGACTTTATAGGAAAACCTTTGTAACAGTTAGAGCTATCCCAAAGTGAGAGGAACAATTTCTAGAGAACTTCAAGTAAAGCCTAGATGACTTTGTCTGGTAGAATATAGAGGGTACCAATTGGATGTCTTCTGAGGTTTCTTCCAGTTCTGAAATTTGAGAATTTATACCCAGTGTATTTGTTAAGAGTACTTAAAAGTGTCTGCCAAATTTCTTTTCTAAATTGAAACAAAAACAGCCTAAGTGAACACAATATTTAGGGAGGTTTGAGGATAAAAAATTAGCATTTTCATATTTATTTTTAAAATATCACCTTGCATTTTTCTCTTCTGTAGCATTTAATTTTTGAAAATTTTTGATGCATTTAGTTCACAGAATTTAGCTTACTTTGCTGACTTCCAAAAGAAAAAGATCAGGAGAGATGGATTTCTATAATGTATTGAATGTAAAAAAGACCCTTAAAAAGTACAGAGATTGCTTACTGTCCATCCATTTTATAGAGTCTTTTGTGATTGCAATTTTTGTTGAGATGAGTGATATAATAATAATTTATTAACTTAAGCGGCTTAAATTTCATGTAGAAATCAGTGTTTGTATTAATGGAGTATTATGAAACAAATTAGGAATGAAAATTATTTTTCTACAATGCCAGAGTAGAATGATTTTCACTGTATAGGGCAGCTAGTGGTGTAGTGATTATTGATGGTTTTATCTGGAGTCAGGAGGATCTGAGTTTGAATATTCTACTTTTATGACTGGGCAAATCAGCTAACATCAATCTCTTAGTCTGTTTCCTTATTTGTAAAATGAGGGAAATAGTAGCACCTATCTCATAGAATTGTTATGAGAATAAAATAAGAAGTTTTTAAAGTGCTTTGCAAACCTTAAACCTGAAAGCACTATATAAATGCTAGGTATTATCATTATCACTACGGTGCTAGGGAATACATTGTCTTTTATTTCTGAATTACATAAGTATTTTCATGCCTTTGACTCAGAACTTTTTTTTCTGCAGTGCTGCTCAATATTTGAATAATAGGAAATAGCAATACTTTGAAGGTCATCTCATCCTTAAAATGAGGAATTAATGTAATAATTATTGTAGTTGATATTAATATAGTGCATTATGGCTTGCAAACATCTTTGTGAACCTCATTTTATTTCATTAATACAACCCCATGAGGAAAGTATCTCACCTTTTTATGTTTATTTTATAAATGAGGCCCAAGGGAGCATATGGCTTACCCAGGGATTAGAATTAATAAATCTTATAGATGATATTTGAACCTAGAAATTCTTGTGAGTTGCCTCTCAATGGAGAAGACACTGAATTACCGGGGGTGGGGTGAGGAATGTAATATTGTAGGACATTAATGATAATCTCTAGAAGAGATGAATCCATTATTGAGAGGTAATGCAGTTCTATAGAAAACATGCTGAATTTGGACTCAGAGAACTTGGGTTTGAATCCTGCCTCAGTGTGACTTTGGGCAAATCACTCTCTCAGCCTCAGTTTCCTTACTGTAAGATGAAGAGGTTGGACTAGTTGTCCCTCAACTTTAAAATGGGGATAATTAAACACTTACTTTCCAGAAATGTTGTGAGTATTAAATGCGATAATATTTACAAAGCACTCAGAACAGTACCTGGCACATAGTAAGTAGGTGCTTAATAAATACTTGTTCCTTACCCCTTTCACCTTCCCTCTAAGGTCCATTCCAATTCTAAATCTATGATTCTTTGAACAGTGTTAATCTCATGGGAGGCGTATGATTTTAGAAATTAAGTTTTTATCAGGTAAAATACTTCATATTTTATCAGCTATCATCCCTACCTGTAAAAAGAACTTTTTGCTAATCACAATTATGACAGTAGCTTTTAAAAATTCTCAGTCAATATTGATATACCAGAACTAATTGTTAAGCCAAAGTATCCAATAACAGAAATTTATTACACAATTTTAATGATTATTTGCTTTGCTTTGCGTACCTTGACTTCCTTTAATTATCCATTTGAACTGTTCTAGTCCTGGGATTTTGAGGGTAGTAGTTCAAGGATTCTTGGAGATGTTCTGAGGGCAAGTCTAGAGTCACCCCACCCCCTTGTGTCCATATACTGATTCTACAGTTTTCTTTATATACTCAGAAGTTTGTGTAGAATTGTAATAATTGCAATATTTTGCATAAATATTGAGGAGAGAAGAAGAGAGAAGTTTAGTGACTTGCACAGAGTCACAGCTGATATGCGCTAGAAGTAGGACCTAAAGCAAAGGCTTCTGACTCCAAAGCCGGCTCTACTACACCGGGCTGATGCTACGTATGATAGTACATGTAAATGACATCTTTCATTAAGAATTAGTACTAAGTATAAATAGATGTTTAAAAAGATATTATAGTACATCATAGCATTTTGACAAATTTGTAAGTAATTGAAAACCTACTTTGTTTTGTTAACATTGTATAAGGAATGGTAGGATTTATTTGGGAAGGAAAAAACAATCTTTATTAATGAGTTCACAGAACTGCCAACACAACATACTGGCATCTGTGTCTAGACTTGTGTTTTTTTTTGCAGGCTGGCAGCTCCCCTGTAACTTTTTTATTTTAAAGAGTTGCCTCAAGGCTCTTGAGGCCTGGTAGACAGCCTCCTGAAATGTCAGTCCAGACACATTTTGCCTCGTTTGTTGGCCAGCTGCACAATGGAGATGAGATTATTTCCCCCTGAAGTGGGATTAGGAATATTCTTGAGAAACACCAAGCCCGTTAGTGAGTGGGGAAAAACTGATATTTCAGACCTAATTAGGAGCCCAGGGGTGCTTCCACTTGAGATTTTAAAGCCTGTGGTATTGATTTTGTTTTCACTGTAGTAAACTATCTGGAGGAGTTGAAATTTCAATGAAATAATGCGCTACTTCATAGGGAAAAAAATGAAAAGTTGCCTCGGTTGACAAGTGAATTGCCCCATGGTTGCACATTTGGTATGTGTCAAGACAGGACTCAAACCTGAATCTTTCTGACCCAAAGCTAGTCTTTTATCTATTGTCATGCCAGTTGACCATCAGGGGAGTTTTATTTCTGGGTCTCACATACCAGTTTGGGTCCATGCGTACTCTGTTTGTGTCTCAAGCAATTGGTCAGTTGATATTACAATGGAATTTGGAGGGGTTGAGATGTATCATGGTAATACTCCAAAGAGTACTGATATTGGAGGCGGAAGATTTCGGTTTGAATACCACACTTCCAAACCTTAACAGTTATGTGACACCCTAGGTAAGTCAGGTAAGCTCCCTGAGCTTCAGGTTCCTTATTTATAAAATGGAGATCATAATATTCATGTTTCTTCAGCATGGCTGTTAACAAAGTACTTTGTAAACCTTAAAGTACAATATAAATGTGAGTTACTTTTCAAAGGAACAGAGTAGGTAACAGTGTCAAATGAGGACTAATAGAGTTTAAGGGAAATACTAATTGGTTATCTTTCCGTGAATATGTATATCTAGGAGCTAACATTGAAGGGGAAGTCATCCTGATTTGTCCCTGTTCAAAAGGTAAATGAGGAATCTTAGCAGTGTAGATATTGCTTGCGTTTAGATCAACCTGGCTGACTTTAGGCTAAGGTTTGAGTGCTTCATAGGATCATGTAATTGTCATCTCTTTCAAACCTTACATTTTTACAGATTGAGGAAACTGAGGTTCATAGAGATTAAATTACCCTGATAGTAAGTAGGAAATGGCAGAGCTGAGATTTCAACCAGATCCTCTGACTCCATATCCATATTTATATGATATTGTATTTGCAGTTCCCTGTTAATATTTTCCTTCCTGTGATTAGTGTTTTCATACTCAGACACTTACTAATTGTGTGACCCTGGGCAGGTCGCTTAACTCTATTTACTTCAGTTCCTCATCTGTAAAGTGAGCTGGAGAAGGAAATGGGAAACTACTCTAGTATCTTTGCCAAGAAAACCCCAAATGGGTCATGACTTGGACGTAACTGAACAACAACAACATTAAGTATCAGTGTGAGGTAGTAGAAGGACTACTAGACCTAAGTTTCTAATGTATAAAATGCAGGTGTCCTCAAAGAAGTTTGTCTGTTAGGTTGGAACTTCAGGTGACTGAGAGGGTCAAAAATCTTATATTCTAAGAATTTCTGAAATATCAACTTGATTTATTCAGATCTATGTACATTTAAAGAACACCAAAATATACTATCCTGGAAAGTATATGCATATATGCCTTAAAGATTTGTCCTTATGCTATTAGTCATTTTAGTTAATACTATTGTTTTTATAATTTCACAGATAAGCCTCATAATCCTATGGTGAATGCTGGAGCAATTGTTGTAACTTCGTTAATAAAGGTAAAATGTTGACGTTTCTTTTTCCTTCTTTATTTGTTCTCATTATTTTCAGTGATTATAGTTTATTAAAAAAGAATCCTTCATTGTTTACCATAGCTGTAAAATCAAATAGTCTGTAATTTTTGCTTTGACATTTAAAAAGTAAGTATTTAGGAGTGTTAGAGTTTTCTGTTAAAATATAAACAATACACAAATGTCAATAGGAAAATTTTTAAAGGAACCTTCTATAAAAACAGTAGTTTCCTCTTGGTTCCTTCAGAATATAATAGTAAGAGACCTAAGTTGAAATATTTTTTCCTTTAATGTTCTGACGTGTACTTTCTCTTCCATTTGGATTTTATATAGAAGGAGCAGCTTTGGATAGGGTTAAAGTTCTTTACTGTGATGTTTTGTCGTTAGTTTATATGTGACAAATAGTCTATCCGTTCCATTAATGCCAAAGTGCATCTATTTAGTAGGGTTCTCAATCTTCTCAGACTTGTAAGCTGAAATTAAAATTGTGATTGAATGTATTTCATTTGTTTCACTTTTCCATAGCTAATAGTAACAGTGCATATTCTAATTATGAACATATATTTTTTAAGCTTTAAATATAAAAAATTAAATTTTTTGAGGCATGATTTGTATAAGTACTTGTAAGCCACATCATTATTTTGGTAAAATTATTTAAAATTGATTTTCATTTATAATTGTGTATAAGTTGTTGTTTGAATTTCCATCTGTACCAAGCTACTGTCATTTAACTTTGGAACATTTTGGTCAGCACATCTGTTTGTACATCTGAAGTTAGAAATAAGTCATACCGCATTGCTATGAATGGGGTATAGAATCATTTTGCTTTGTTTACATGAAAAAATGTTTTAATATGAGTCATGCCCTACAACTTATAAAAAACCAGTTTAGTCATTTTTAGATTACCACTAGAATTATGCCCTGCTCTTCCATTTTTAATGGACTCTGCTCAGGAGGGAAAAGAACCTTTGTAAGAGATTTAGCTTTATCATACTATTCTTAATTATCATACTAAAAAAAAATGTTCATGTGACTACTCACAACTGTTAAATGATATTTTGTGTGACATAAAAATCACCTTCATGATAAAAGTCTTTAATATTTTAAATACCTGTCCAAAATGAGATTTGATCAAAAGTTGTACTAATGGTCTCTTAAAATGAGAACTATTAACCCAAGTTAGAGGTTAGAAAATTTATCATGCTAAATGATACCTTTAAGGCTTGATGACAGAACCATTAGAGACACTAACATAGTAACTTAGGGTAGAGTTTATGCATGTGATTGTTAAAAGACTTTAATTGCCAAATTACTTTTATTTAATGATTTTTGGGTTTTCTTTTACTGCTTCGAAGCCTTGCATGTAGAAATTGCATGTTTGATTATCATATTACACTATCATTTCATTACTTTTTTTTTTAGCGACACTGGACTAAGTCTGGAATCAACTAAACTATTTTTAATATGAATACTTAAAACATAAAGTAGAAATAATTACAGTTTAAAGTCTTGTAGTATAAAAAAGCCTTAATTCTACAAAGAAATTTGCTTAGCAGTTTTAAGTAGAAAATGCACCTAAAAATAAGGATTTGGACTATGATTTTTATATTCAAAGCAACTTTCTATTATGTTTTACTTAATTAGAAGTATATTACAGCAGAATAGTTAATTTGGAGGGTTATTTTAGAGAAAAATTCTTAACCTTAAAATAACTTTTTATGTTAAAATTGTGACCTAAGAATTCAGTAATATTTTCATGGTGCCTGTTTGATGAAGAATTCAAAGCTTTTACAGAAAATCTTAGCATATTATACCTGTGGGATGATCTGTTGTATAATTTCAGACTCTGTTATTTTTAAGTTGAAGTCAGAGTCATAAAACTGGAAAAACTTTTGAGGTTTTCTAAGGTCTTTTCTAATATTAAAATCCTATAATTTTAGTTGGAATCTCTCAATGTATGAGGAAACCAACGCCATCCAAATTTAAGTGCATTTAAATAGGGACCTAGTTTCTTAGGGGACAGACCTGGGCCAAGGACTGGGTCTCCTATGTTCACATTTTGCTGCATAATTATGTTTATTTTTTCTTGAAGATGAACAGCTTTGACCTAACTACCTCAATTTATATGAATATAATTTATAAAGTCGTGAATGGTCAAGGGCACCATTTCAGTGGAATTAAAAAGTATGTGGACAAATTGCTTAGGGAATTGTAATTTATTCAAATATGATAATCAGGCCCATTAATCATGATAAATGTGCTTTTTAAGGTTAATTTTTCTATGTATATAGTTTATAAGAGAATCATTTTGACACAGAATGCTTCAGTATTTTGCTGTTAGCATGACTTATGAACTAGCTCATTTTTCCACTCTTTTAGATAATATATTAAAAGAAAAGTTAAAACCTTAATTTGTGATGTCTTCTTAATTTCAGAATTTCTTATAGTGCTCTTTGCTCCATATTCCCTTATGTTACTTCAAAAATTTAAAGGTGGAGTCTTACGTATGACTCTTTAGATTACACTTTTGTAGTATTGATATTTTTTCCTTGTAGGATTGGTGGTGATCTCAGGAAATGGGGGAAGAGGCAAAGGAATTGTTCAAAAGGATTAGCAGATTGTGGAAAGAGGAGAATTTGGACAGAAGGAACCTGTTGCATATATACTTAACTACTAAGCTTATAGGAAAACTCCAATTTTTAAAAATTTAAAACAAAGCTTACATAGGTAAATACCTTTTTAAAAACAAATGTAATCTTGCACTTAAAATTCACATCATTAAGTTTTTAAAGGTGTTACAATTACTTTTCTTTTCTTGGGGGGGGTAACCATTGGTCACTATGGGCATTATCACACTTGAATGCAATCTATTTCATTTGATCTCACATGTTTTTGCCTGGTTTTAAGTGATTTGGAAAAGCAAGAGAGTTTGAAAGAAGATACTCCCATATTTGTGACAAAATTAACATTTTAAAGATATACTCATTTCCTTTTCAGTAGTAGGAAATATTTATGTCCTAGTTTGAATTTACAAGTGTAACTGTAGAAATAACTTAGTGGGGAAAGGGGCAACGGTTATCAAAGAAATTTGGAACATAGTTGTCAACTTCTCCTGCTTTTCCTGTTAAAAGTTAAAAGGGAGTTACCTAGTCTTGTTATGTCACTTTCTACTCCAGTAGTCTCAAGATTTTATTTTTATTATTTCTGATGTTTACTTATTTAAATGCTGATTTAGCTTTTTTAAAAAACAAGATACTTTCAAATTAAAAAAAAAAACATTGGAGTTTTCCTTAATTTAAAAAGACATACATACATACATATACATATATATACATATACATACATACACACACACATATATATATGTGTGTGTATATATATATAATTACAGCTTATTTTGCAGGTGCCCTTAAGCATATCACAAAAATTGAATTAGAAGTTTTGTCATGCTAGCAGTATCCTTTTAGGCTTGCTTGCGTTATCTAGTTTTAAGGTCATTTGTGGCTCCACAGCATAATTGTAAATACATTGGACTTGGTGAAGAAAGAATTATTTAGTCTGTTTCATTTTGTGCTCCTTGATATTAGTAGTTATAGATCAGGTAACAGAATTTATCAAAAAATCATTTTTCTCTTATTTTTTTCATTTCATTAGAGATAATCAGCAATAACAATGGACATATGACTTGTAATTTTCTTATTTTTGATTGTAATAGCTACTTTAACTTTCCCAGTAATCTTTGGTTTCGAGGCATTCTCAACAAGAGAGCTAAATTGATAATATGGGTATTTTAT
>NW_020950891.1:0-18835 GCF_900497805.2 Vombatus ursinus
ATATATAGGATGGCTTGTTGCATTAGGTATTGGAATCAGGTAGCTCATTTAGAGAAGAAAAACAAACTAAACTCTTTGTAGTTAACTGATTTTATAAATGGACCATCCTATATATTAAATTGGTGGAAACTGCTCTTTTTAAGTGCTGTTTCATAGTCATCTGATAGTATTTTCCACATCAATATATAGTAGAAGCCCTTTGTAACATCCTTTATTTATAAGTACTTAGCTATATTATGGGTTGGATTATGTTTCCCAAAATATATACTAAAATAAACAGTTGATTTAACACCTTAAGCTCCAGTTGTTACAAATGGGTTCTACTCTACTCTATATCATCTCTTTGCTTTTTCAAAATTGACATGGAAAGTTAACTCTCCTCCAAAATTTAGTTCCTTGTCATAATAATAAAACGTCTTTATACAGTACTGTACAATTGCAAAGTACTTCATTCCCCATGCGTGATGTTCACAGTAGCTCTTTGAAATAGGACGAGAGTAACTATCCCCATTTTATGGGTGAGGAAAGTGGGATTCAGAAAGCTATTACGTGGCTAGTGAAAGGCAGGGGAAAATCTCAAACTCAAGTCTTCTGACTGACTACATGTCCAGTGACATTATGCTATGCTGCACTGTCTATTTGTAGTTGATAGTTATATTGCTAGAGGTGTGAATCTGGATAACGTGGTACTACTATGTGTTTGAGGTTAAGATGAGAGTGTATGCCAATTTTGTGTGAACTGCAGAAAGCATTTTGGGTACTCTATATTTTAAACACTGCTTGAGAAGTTAATTAGGAAGTTGGTTAGTTTTTTTGAGTTTCTTTTGTTCATTTCACTTTTTCCTCAAGTACTTAAACTTCCGTGTACACAATTAAGAATCACTTATTCAGACAGCTAGGTGGCCACAGTGGATAGAGCACTGGGCCTGTATTCAAGAGGACCCGAGTTCAAATCTGGCCTCAGATACATGATACTCACTAGCTGTGTGACTCTGAGCTAGTCACTTAACCCCATTGCCTAACCAAAAACAAAACAAAACAAAAAAGAATCATTTACTCAAGACTTCATAAATTTAAAGTAGCATCTTTTTCAAGAGTACTGTAAAAAATGCACATGTATTAATACCTCTTCCATAAAAACATTGACATTTTTTTTAAAAAGTAGAGCTAAATGACTAATACTAAACTCTTATTTTTAATTAATATCAGATTCCTATAGGACAATAAAAATTTCTAGCCAGTGTAGTTTTTCAGGTTATCAGAGATGAGGAAATTTAGAGTTGATCTAGATACATATATTGTAGGGATCCCATTTGTTGTTTTAGACATAATGCTTACTGTATAAATATACTTTGTATTTATTTAGAAACTTTTTTCATGTTTATGTGTATATATCTCTAATAAAGGAATGATTGTGTGTGGAAATATATATATGCATACATAAAAGCATGTACATAGTCTATATGATATATACACATCAGCATGCATATGGTAAATGTAACAATATATTTTTATTTGTGTATATATGTTTATATATACATATACATGTGTATCTACATGAACACATATGTTAGGATGAAACCTGCATGTATATTTTCCTAAAGTGTACAAAATTTAATCTGAAACATAAGAAAGTTAACCACCCCTGCCTCCTTCTCCAAAAAAAAAAAAAGACATCCAAAACTTAAGCTTCAGTTTTGCCAATCTGTTACAATTTAAATGGGGAAAATTGCCCAAAATGAGTATTTATAAGTTATTATTGGGAAAATATAGGTAGCATTTAATTTTAATGATAGATGAGACTTTCCATGATTTAACATTTAAATGTTATTTATAATAATTTCAAATCAAAATATGGAATTTGTGGTCAAGATACTAAGTCCAAAGCCGTTTAAATGTCTTATTTTTCTCCATTATACATAACAGGATGTGAATTTCAGTTATGACTTTCTTAACACATTTTACATAAATGAGATACTATGCAAGAAAGACATTTGTTTATTAACTCGTACAGTTTCTTAAATGTTCAGTAGAAGCAAAATGAAATTTTTTTTCCTTGATTTGCTGATCTATTACTTAACCCAGGCATCTGCCTAGTTGGAGTTTAAGAAATTTTTATGTTTGTCATTTTAAATAATGACTAAAGGACCAAAATAAAACCAGACATCAAAAATTTATACTCATATAGAACTAAACAGAACCAAAGTGTAACTTGCTTTATTTTACTAAATGTATAATCAAGTAATTCTCCATATTACATCCCATAACTAATGCTGACGTACCTTTCCGAAAGAGATGTTCTTTGTTTTTTTTAAAAGGTTGAAAAGGTTTTTGTGGTTTAAATGTTGTTACATATTTTACAGCATTAGGATCTATGGAATATTTTGACAACTGCAACACAGTTCAATGAAGTTGGTAATTTCTTCTTTTAATTATTTTTCATTGAACAGCTGGGAAGTTACATTTCTACATTTTGTATTTTCTGCTATATTTTAGAAACAAAACATTTTGATGAAATGTTTCATGATGGAGGCTTTGTAGGGAAAACAGTTAGATATGACTACAATATGGTTATTGCTTAGTTGCCTTTATTTTATACTTTTTAAGTTTGATTAGGGCTCATTTTTGATACAACAGTGTATGATGTTCCTTACAGCTAGTGATCGTATGTGTGCGACTGCACATGCTCATTTTCTTGTGGAGAAGTTTTAGTTACATGGGAATTCACAGATTATCAGCAAACACCCCAATCCATAGTAGAGTGGGAAATGAAACCTGGCTTTATGCATTTTCACCAAGTAAAATATTGATATGTTGTCCTTCCCTTTATGATAAAAATATGACTTTTTTAGGATATGACTTATGTTATATAAAGTAGTTGCATTATTTTATACTAAACTTTTTTAAAAAAAATTTAAAGATGTATTGTTTCTGTTGTGGTGCATATCACCAATTAATACGTTTGATTTCAGATCTACAACTTACTGCTTTGTAAACTTCTCTGAGGTAAAATGAAACCATTTGGTTACTTGAAAACAAAGTAAGCTTAGTAGGGTTTTTCTGTTTAAATTTGCAGTAACTCAAATGTTAGAATTAGAAAGATGAAACAATACATCTTTCATAAACTGAACTTGGTTCAATGCCACATTTTGTTGTAGCCAGTCTTCTACAGAATGGACTCTGGAATAAAACTGGTAGCCAAAGGTATTGGTGTAGTAAATGATAAGTGTAGACTTCACTCTACACCAGTAGTTTACATACCTAGATTTTTTTTGAAGAAAACTATAACAATAAAATCCTAGTCAGCTATGAAAAAATAACTTACTCTTCTAACTCTAGCACTGATTAAGACTAGTTATTGAAAATAATAATTAAAATGTGATTGTTCCTGTGCTAAGGGTAAAACTTTATTTTAAGTCTTTGATATTAAGTAAATTGACAGCACTGATCCTAGCAAACCTGAACTAGGAGCAAAATGTGCTAATGGGACAAAATCAGAAGAATTTTTTTACACTTATATAGTTAGCTTCTATATGATTGTGTTGGGATTTTTAAAATACTTAAAATAAAGCATTCCCTTCCTCCTCCAAATTCATTCTCGATATACAGGTGTTTGATGAAAGAATTTATATGTAGTAAAAGCAGAGTTTATCTAAATACTAAATTATTTGAATAGTATTTTCTTAAATTTAAAAGTACTAATGTACCAGTTATAATGGTAGAAATTTTAAAGTACTGGATATTTGTATGTAGTTTCAAAGTTTATAGTAATTAACATGTTAACACTTTCTTATCTCTCGTTTTTTTCTTTGCAGCAAGGAGTTAATAATGCTGAAAAATTTGACTATGTAAGTGAACTATATTTCTCACCTTGTCATCTTCAGTATTTTTCCTTCTGATCATTTCATTATATTAAAGCTTTTTAAAAATTTAAAATTTTATTTTATAGGTGATGCAATTTTTGAATAAGATGGCTGGTAATGAATATGTTGGATTCAGTAATGCCACGTGAGTCTCTCCTATTGGATTTACTCAGTGTAGGGGAGTTTTTATGTGGGATGGGAAGGGAAATGTTAGTTTAAATTACTACAATATTTTAAAATGTACTTTTATATGAATATTCAGAATTTGAAACTAGACTAATGCGTTAGCCTCATCGAAGCACTTGAAAACATTTTTCCTTAAATAGGTTGGCTAATCTATTGACTTTCCTTAAAGTATTAATATTTTTAGGGAACATTTTAATCATAAAACTGGCAAAGGTAAACTCCAGGATGAATGCTGTTTACCACAGATTTCAAATTAGTGATGCTTTTACTGCATGCTTTTATCCAACAAGATGGAATCCTTTGTTTCCATATGATTTCTTTCATAAGTGGTTTAAAGCAAAAAGCATCAGTAGACTAAACCCTTATTTTATTGTAGTCATTGTGTATATTGTTTTCCTGACTTTGCTTACTTCACTTTCATCAGTTCATGTAAGTCTTTCTTGCTTTTCCATATTCATCATGTTCATTATTTCTTACAGCACAATAATATTCCATTCTATTCTTGTAGTACCATTTGTTTAGCCTTCCCCCAATTGATGGGCATCTACTTTGTTTCTAAGTCTTTGCTACCATGGAATGTGCTGCTGTAAATATTGTGGTGTATATTGAGCTGTTCTTCTTGTCAGTGACCTCCCTGGGGTTATATGCCTTGGAGTAGAATGTCTGGCTCCAAAGTTCTGGACTAGTTATATCAGTTCACAGCTCTACTAACAATGAATTCACAACCCCTCCAACATTGAATTATTCCCATCTTTTGTCATCTTTACCATTTTGCTGGATGTGAAGTGATAACCTCAGGATTGTATTGATTTGCATTTCTCTTATTATTGATTTGGATCATTTTTTATATGGTTGTTAATAGTTTAGAATTAATCTTGAGACCTGTTTGCTCATATCTTTTGAATACTTATGTATTGGGGAGTATCTTTTTTGTCTTATATTTCTGTTAAACTAACTGTCTTAACATTTCCCCTACCCTTTCATCCCTAAAGTAAATAGCTCCTTTTAAGGTTTTCTAGATTTATGCTGTTCCAACTCTGGAGGAACACTCAAAGGGCAAAATAAGCAGACAAGGGAAGTTTCTTGAAATCTCAAAAGTCTTCATTAAAAGTTGTTTTCTCCTGGGTTCAAATCCGGCCTCAGACACTTGACGTTTACTAACTGTGCGACCCTGGGTGATTGCCTCACCAAAAAGCGAAAAAAAAAAAATTAAAGTACTATATAAATAATATGCTAATATATACCAACATATCAATATTAACTGCTGCTGCTATTGCAGCTTCTGTTAACATTACTGCTATTACTATAATTATTATTATTATTATTATCATCATAATCACATGTAAACCTCTCTGATTCATGAGTCTAGTGGAACCCTTGGTTCTCCTCTTCCATAATGAAGATAGATTCTTTGTTCATTCGTCGACTAATTCAGTATATATTTATTGATTACATGTAATGTACAAGGCCTTCCTCACCTCTTTTTTCACTCTGGACTTGTAGGGAAAGCTATACAACAATTCTGAGGGAAAGAAAAAACTATGCTGTGTGCAGAATAGATTGTGTTTAAGCATCTCGCTTAAATCAGAATTCTTTTTCAGTTCATATTGTGGCTATCTACTTATAACATTGAGCTCTGAAATTGCCTACTCTGACTTTGTCATTTTTTTTTTTTTTTTTGCCACACCCTTCACTCCTCCAGGTTTAGGAATCTGTATAGCTTATTTGGAATTGGTTGCTTTGAACACCCTGTCTGTCTTCCCTTTTCTGGCATCCAAGCATGGTGGCAAATAACTATAATCCCAGACACCAAAGTAGGTGGAGGCCACTGGGAACTCTGAGCTATAGTGAGGTGACCATAGGGTATTTATTACACCAAGTTCAGTGTCTGTATGGTGAGCCCACAGGAATGGGGGGTGATCAGGTTGCTTAAGGAGGAGGGGTAAACTACTCCAGCTTGGAAATGGAACAGATTAGATCTCCCATACCATTGAGTAATAGGATCTAGCCTGAGAATGGTCCCTGTATTTCCAGTTTGGGAGAGATGGGAATATCCAGTATTAAAAAACAAAAAACAACAACAAAACCCTCAATGTACTCTTCTCACCCTGGCATCCCCTTACCCCTTTGACCTTCATCAGTTTCTTCCCTGCCTGTCCCTAACTCTGGGCCATTCTCATTCCCTTTGGAGCCACAAAATGCTGTTGAAGGAAGTTGGTTAGAAAATTGCTTTACTGAGTCCACTACACATTTATACTTAAAAGGCCCTTACTGCTGTATGGAAGTCCTTAGATTCTTATCTTAGTGAATCCCTATCATATTCTCCACACTAGCCATTCCATAGAATATTCTGTTCATCAAATATTATGTATTTTGTCATCCTAGAATTTTGATTCATAGAATATCTTAAGATATGTTTAAGAAAAATTATTCTGGCATCTGTATACTTGTTGGATTAGAGCTAGAAGATCAGTGGAAACTGGCTATTAAAGTTGTCCAGGCTTAGAAGTAATGATTGTTTAGTTGGATTAGGATGATTACTGTAAAAATGGAAAGGAAGAGGTGAATTTGAGTGCTGCAGAATTTGGATCATAGCATCATAAGCCATGACTGTCAGACATTTCAAAATTAGAATTCAGGAAGCTGTAATTTTTCCTTTTTTAGGCAGCTTGTTTTTGAGTCTCCATTACAGTGACTTCCATATGAGTTGACGATGTCCTGCAGTACTTAATTCTCTTAAAAGTTAGAATTGACAGTGCAGTACATTCAGACATAGCAATTCTTTGTTTTTTTTTTTAAGTTTATAAAGCATTTGAGATACAATTTATATGTAATTTCCTTACATTGAGTTTTTTAGTGTAAAGAAAAAAGACAGAAGATGTTATTTTTCTAGGCCTTTATGATATTAGAAATAGACGTCAGATTCTGTCCACATGTGGATTTATATAAGAATAAAGCTGAGTAAATGGAATGTTGCTAAGCAGGAGAAATAGCTCTATGAAAATACAATGAAAGCAGCTCTGTAAATGTTTAAGGAAATCTCTATCTTTGATTGCTAAATCTTGTAGATGTGACTTGCTATTTTGAAACATTTGCAGTGACAGATGGAGTTGTGAGTCTTCATGTGTCTCAGTACCTGAACTATAGTTCTAATGGCATATGTAGTGTAAACATTTAATTTAATGACTTAGTTAATAACTAACCTGAATTTTTTTTTGTAGTTAATGGTTTCTATTCTGCTTATTACCATACCTGGATTATAAAGATTTCCTTCTAACTAAAGAAACAAATCAGCTTCATGCTAGAATGAGATTGTCCTGTTTTCTGGAGAATTCCTAATTTTTATAATACATATTGTAGTTTATTTTCTGCGTGTTCTGAAAACAAACAGAATAAATGGTAGAACAAATGACTTGAGTTCAGACACTTGGAAGCTGGAATAGATGAACTGGAATAGAAAAACATTTGGTAAACACTTATTATTTGCCAAGGTGTGCTAAGCCTTCCCTGGGCACACAAATAGAAGTGCAAGGCAGTTTTTAACTCTCAGAGAGCTCCCATCATAATTAGGGTTCACAACACATATAGGATGGTTTAGATTCAGGGCAGATACAAAGGCCCAATGGTCTTAAGCCTGGGAGTTCTTAAGGAAAAATGACAAGACAAGTGCTAAGGACCTAGTGGTCCACCACCTTACTGGAAGTATTGAAGCTGGTAAGCACACTGTCAGTGGTAATGTCCCTGATCAGTATTATTACAAAAGGAAATAATGATTCCTGAGGATCAGAATGGAGCATGGCTACTTAGTTAGTATCAACTATCACTTGGTGGGAGCTGGGCAGTGGGGTTAAGGGAGGGGAAGAGAAGATTCAGCTTTTTCCTATTGTGTCTCATGGGGGAGCTGGCATGGGGACACAGTGAGCCCTCCCCTACCAGAATCTTTGCTAAGTCTAGAATGGATAACTCACTTAAGCTCACATAGCCACTTGAAAGAGCCAATACTTGAACCTCCACATTTCTTAACTCTTTAATTTCCTTCTATACAACATCCTGAAAGACCTAGTATTATTTTATAGAAATGTTTTATATAGTGCACCCTAAGAACAGCTTTGTTAATGCTCTTGCTTTCTTAGGTGAAAGACTTTGTTATTGTACAGAAAATAGCCTTTTCAAGAATTATCTTTTTGTGATTCAGTATAGTCTGTATTAACTGTACTGAATTGCAATGTGGGCACAGTAGGAGAATTCTGGAAATTCATTTTTAGTGATACAACATTCTGTGAAATGTTTGATTGTAATTCTTTTTGGAGATTTTGTTTATATATATAATTTAGCTTTTAGAATGCTACAGTTTTACAGAATTGCCATACTTTATTCTCCAGACTGATTCTATTTTGTTTCATAGGTTTCAATCTGAACGAGAAAGTGGAGATCGGAATTTTGCAATAGGATATTACTTAAAGGAGAAAAAGGTTTTTCAGTCTTTGTTTTTTTACTACAAGTTATGCTTTTATGTTCCTTCGTTGTCTCAGTATAGATTATTTTGTTAACCATTGAAGAGTGATTACACTAACCCAGCACTTAGCTTTTAAGGTATAAACACATTTAACAATGCAAATGGGTTTTAAAATTTTATTTCAAGTTAAAAAAAAAAGATGTGATATAATATCACATTCTTAACATTTATTTGTGATTACTAAATTATCCCTTCTTATTGCTGTAATATATGCCTATAGTAGCCCCGTACCACAGAGTTTTGTAAATTAAATGGTAATACTTGTTCCACCGCTGGGGAGCCTACATTCCTAACCTACGTTCCTATACTGGGGATCCCATTTCCCATTCACATCCTTGTCCTAAAGCACCCCTGTAGTCAGGAGAAGCCTAGAGTCCTATGTTGTGTACCATCAATAAAAGTCCACTACATTCAGTGCAAAAACAAAAAAACAAAACAAAAAAAAGAAAATAACTTTAAAAGTTTCCATCATAATGTTAAAGCAGCATCTGGAAATGGATATTGAATGCTGTGACATAAGCATTATGTTGACTTATTTTGAGCTTTTTAAAAAAAATTTTCTCTCAAGTCCACATATTCATAATTGATTCTCTTCTTTTTCTAGTGTTTTCCAGAAGGTACAGACATGGTTGGTATATTAGACTTCTACTTCCAGGTAATTTGTTATGATTTCACTATATAATGTGTGTCATTGTATTATGGGTCATATTTTTATATCTGAAAAGTTGCCTGTGAAGCTGTCTATATACAAATTTTCCATTAACTTTCATTGCAAATGTGAAAAGATTGTCTCTAATAAATACTTTTAATAAGCACTTTAAGTGTTTTTTAATAAACACTTTTGTACTTTAGAATTGAATAAGCATTTAAAAATTGTAAAACTAAGGAAAAACAATTTTTCTGTTAAAGCATTGGTACTTTGTTGTAAATTAGTACTTTGACCCATAATTTCTTTAGTGTAGGGATTCCAGCACAGTTAGCAGCAGCTTCATGTTTCATGTTGCATAGGCCAAAAAAATCATCGCTTGAAGGGTAATCTTCTTGTTATGAACTTCTTTGCATGACAGTAAGTAAAGCATTGGAGCAATAGAACTTTCATGGAAAAGGAAAGAGCACTTAATATTAAGTGTCAAAATACTTTACCAAAACTAGGATCTCTAGATTTTAAACTAAGGCTGGGTGTGAAGGTGCGTGTAAGGGGAGGCTGAGGCTAGAGGGTTTTTTTCGAGCTCAGGAGTTATGTCCTACATTGGAACTCAAGCCAACTGAGTGAGCATCCACACTAAACCTAGCACCGTTGGGGTGCCAACCAGGGAGTAGGAGCCCACCAGGGTGCTTATAGAGGGGCAAACCAGTCGAGGTCAGAAACAGAGCAAGTCAAAGTTACATTAGGGTGGTTCATTGAATAAGAGTCCTGGACTTGGGAGTCAG
The DNA here is from genome assembly GCF_900497805.2 of Vombatus ursinus. NCBI lineage: Eukaryota > Metazoa > Chordata > Mammalia > Diprotodontia > Vombatidae > Vombatus > Vombatus ursinus. Next base: position 9,997 of record NW_020950891.1, read on the forward strand.
AGAATCCTGCTTCAAATATTTACTAGTTTTATGAGGTTGGGTAAATCACTTAAGTTCTTTCTGCCTCAGTTTCCTAATAGCTCCTACCTCTCAGGGTTATTGTGAGGAGGAAAGTTATATGTAAAGCACTTTTGCAAACCTTAAAGTGTGCTGTATAAATGCTAATTGTTATCATTTTCTGTTATGATTTTCATTATTATTCATCAAACAGCAGTGGAGTCAGGCCTATGAATGCTCTTCTTTCTCACCCACAAAAAAAAAAAAATAAGCAGAGTACCAGATTAGTGAACCTTTGTTTACTATTGGAAGAATGTCTTGCTCAGCTATTTACAAAGACAGTTCTTTTGTTTCCGAGATTATGGGATCATAGATTTAGAGCTTGAAAGGATATTGGAGAACTGGGAGGGGACTTTCTGAATTTTTGTTAGAAGACTGCCCTGCTTCCACTTGCTATTTAAATAATCATTTTTATAATTATTTCTTTGAGCTTTGACCGTGAGTTTCCCTTCCTTTACATAATGTGGGGTATTCACTATAACATAACCTGATGTTTTGGTGGACTCACAGTGTGGCTTCATCTTGGATTTTTCATCTAGATACATAATTTTACAGAATAGTCTTGTTCTCTACAGCAACTTAATGAGTATGCTGTCATCATTTTCTAGTGTTCCTTGCATCTGTGTAGTATTTTTACTTATGAGATGACTTCATTTAATGTCTTAGCTTTTGTTTACAAGGTAAATGAAGTGAGATTACCTTGATGGAGGTTGGAAGATGATAAAATTACAGCTAGAAAATTCTTACATGGGTTGGAAACCCAAGGCTAGGATGCATATTTTTTCTTTTCAGAGAGTGCCTTTTCCATAAGACTGTTACTGTTGTCTGTGTATGCCTGTGTATATTCTTTCATTTTTAAAAATGCTGACCAAATTATATATCATCTAGTTAACATTCAATAAAACCTGATTAAGTAGAAACTACTTACCAGGATCCTCATCAGTAGCATTATCTACTATACCTTCCTCATTTCCTCTTCTTATACTCAAGAGACCATAGGAATTTTTCCTAGGCCTTAAGAAAGCGTAACTATCTTTCCACTGCTTTTAGTCTGAATGTTTAATTTAACTATGCTGGGAGAACACATGGTCAAGTAATGTCTAAAGTATTTAATGTAGCCCGAAAATTACTGAAATTCATTCATTCATTGTAAAATGAAAACTAGAAAGATGAGTGAATTGCAAATTAAGATACTAATAATAACTGACATTTACACAGTGCAGAATCTTTTGTGTACATTTTATCTTATAAGCCTCACAGTAGTCCTATAAAATAGATATTACTTGTTGCCATTTAACAGTTGTGTAAACTGAGGCGGAGATACAATACTATGTATACTTAGCTATAGTCAAAGAACTAGGGTTAAAGGTTATAAATCACTGACTATTAATATAAATCTTCCCTATCTTGAGGATAGGGAATCAGCCAGAAAAATAGTAAGTGCTCAAAAACAGGATATGTGGGGGAGGGGTTGCCAAAAATAAGCAACAAATAAAAATGGATATTTTTGCTGTCTTACTCTGCTAAATATCATTTATAAAAATTGTTTTGTTTTCAGTGCTGTGGACTTTGTTAAAAAGGGGCTTTGCTACGAGGGGAATTTACTGAGGAAAAATGAACTAAAGGACTAAAAATGAAAGGGATCTTAGTATTCCAACTTCCTGTTGTTTAGCTGAGTTAACTGAGGGCCAGAGAGGTTGTGACTTGCCTAAAGGTCACACAGTAAGATCGTAGCAGAGTTTTTTTAATGTGTAAACATGTTCCTGATTAGCTGACATTGGTTTCATACCGTCCTCTGCTGCCTGTATACGGTATACTCCAAAATATTTGAGGCTGTTCAAATATAGGAAATGTTTGATTTTTGAAGATCCCTTTGTGAATTCTCTGGCTTCTAATATTTTTGTCATTTAAAAAGAAAAGTTTCCAAACATGCTTGCTCTTTTTTTTTTCAGTCTTATTTCCCAAGTAAATTCTAATGTGAAAACTGGGTTTAAATACAAAACGTTTTAGTTCAGCATCTTTTTTCTTAAGAAAAATTTTTGATAAGGTAATATTCTTGTTTAGGTACATACTAGCATCCAACCCACACCGCAAAGTTGTTCTACTCTGTTCCTTCTCTCTCCTTGTTCCCACATATTGTCTAGCTACCCTCACTCTCCTCCTCAACAACCTGAATATTTTTCCCCTGAAATTGGGAGGTTTAATTAATAAATCAACAAACATTTAATCAGGTACATATTCTGTACTAGACATTGTGCAAGGCATTAGAGATACAAAGACAGAGAGGAAAGTTTGGAAGAGCTATAGGTCTGTGGAAGAAAATAATGAGTTTTACTATGGACATACTGAGTTTTAGATCCCTTTGGGACATCTAGTTTGAAATTTCCAATAGTTAATTGGACATTTTTCTTACTAATTTTGAGGCTCTACTAGATCTTTCTGCATTTATATCATTCAAATAACTCTTTGCTTAACTCCAGAGTTGAAAGCCACTCCTTACTTAGATAATTTGTGCCAGATGTACTGAGCTGGTGCTAATTTAACGGTAGCTTGAATTGGGATAGCTGCAACATCCTTCTGAGACACAGAATTCTGTAGGCCTACCTGTGTCTTTTCTGTAATTCCTTTAGTGAACTAGACCTTGGCAGAGAACCGAGGGCCCAGTATACAGGTCTGGGTGTCATCTGCGTAGGGATAATAATTTAAACCCATGGGGTCTGATTAAGTCACCAAAAATGCAGAGAGAGTAAAGGAGGGCATCCAGGACTGAGCTTTGGAGTATACCCACAGTTAGGGGTGGCTTCATATGATGATTCAGCAAAGGAAACTGAGGAAAGGTCAGAGAGGTAGAGGAATAAGAGAGAGAATACAGATGGAAGAGGATTAAGTGCTTTTTATTCTATGTAATTTTTAAATTTGTCCCAAATATCTTGCCAAATATTTGTCCCAATGAAGGGGTAGGTTCCTAGTATATGAAACCTGTGGGAATCAAATAAATATTTTCTTCATCTAATTTAACTTTTTTAGTTCTAACACTGTCTTAACTTTTAAAATGTGGCATGTTTCATTTTCCTTGTTGTTGAAATAAAAATGTGTCCTTTACTTTGAGTATTCCTGCTTAAGCAATATAATGTAAAGTGGTTCTTCGTTCTTGAACGAATGAATGAAAAGACATTTATTAAATGTTTACTATGTGTCAAGGATGAGGTATACATTTATGAAATTGGAGAGAATCTCTGATCTCAAGGAACCTGGGTTCTAATAAGGGAGCAAAACATTGGGAAGGAGTGGCCAGGGAGGTATATTTTAGTTTGGAAAATTGCAGTGATGGTGAGTAGAGCCATAGAGGAATAGATTGATAAATTCTTTCCCATACCAATAGCAGCATTGTTTGATTATGGTTCCAAAACTATTGGGGGGGAGGAACCTATGTATGTATCTAGTAGTAGTGTAGTTGGCAAGAGAGTGACAGGGCAGTCTAGTCTGTCTGGGACTATTTGGATATAATGGGCTCCATGAGGCACTCGGCAATCAGGCAAGTAAGGCTTGGAGTAACTTGTCTGAGAGGGAGAGGAATGGGTAGTGGATCTGTAATTTCACTGGTTTAGGAAACCCCCAGGTGAAGAAACTCTTTCTACCAATGAGAGAGCTAGTATGCCTGAATCAAGTCTTCCACTACACTATGCAGCCTCACTTGTGTGGCTCATTAATATTGTCATTTTGGGAACTGGGTTCTAATGCTAAGTCTGCTCTAGAATAACAGGCCATTTCATTTATCAGAAAGTTTTTTAGTAAAGTGAGATCTATGTAATATCATCCTACAGGGGTGGGGAACCTTCAGCCTAGAGGCCACATGTAGCCCTCTAAGTCCTTGGGTGCGCCCTTTGACTGAGTCCAAATTTTACAGAACGTATCCTTTTATTAAGGGGATTTGTTCTGTGAAATCTGGATTCAGTGAAAGGGCCGCACCCAAGGAACCTAGAGAGCCACATGTGGCCTCAAGGCCACAGGTTCCCCTCCCTGTATAATAGTACTGTGTTATCCCCCCAGGAACAGAGTTGTCATATGTCCATAAAATAAGAATTCAGATAGCCTAACCTAGGAGTTAATTTTAAATTTGTCTTGTAAGAAATTAGAATTTACATTTTCAGAATTCTTCTTTCTTTTTTTTAGTTGTGTTCTATTGAAGTGACTTGTGAATCAGCCAGTGTGATGGCTTCCACATTAGCTAATGGTGGTTTCTGCCCAATTACTGGTGAAAGAGTGCTGAGCCCTGAAGCGGTTCGAAATACACTAAGTTTGATGCATTCTTGTGGCATGTATGACTTCTCAGGTCAATTTGCTTTCCATGTAAGTAATTACTACATGCTAATTTTCTCTAGCAAGAAACTAGTCTGGACTGGTTTTAAAAGATATGTTCTGAAAACATTTGTACTTTGCATTTACACTGTATAATGACTACATAAAGAGTCTTATTATACATAAAGAGTCTTATTATCAGGGTTAATTTATTACACAATTGGTAAGTAACACAGCTAAGCATTATCTTTACTGTTCCTAACTCTAAGACTGAAAAAAAAAAAACTCTAGCACTAGTTTATAGAAATACTTCATGTCCATTTGTATTTTCAGGGTAAATAGAGACATACTTAAAGCTGTTAATGTTTAGTTTAACACTGCAGTGATTAATGCTTCAAGAATTCCTTAAGTTTAAAAGTGATCCTTTAATTGGTTTGGTAAACTCTTAACATAAATGGTTTTAAAGTTAGATCAATTTAAAGCTGTTACTAATTAGTCTAGGAAAGGACTAAAAGCATGAGAAACCTCTTTCCATGTTAGCCTGTTAAAAACCTATTTCCTTCTGCTCTTTTACATATTTTCCATTTATGAGTTTTGAAGAGCATGTGATTTCTTAAAAAAATCCTTTATGTTTCAAGCCTTGTTTGTGTGTGGGGGCGAGCCTTTGTTTTACTTTTTTTCCCTCAGTCATTTATTCAGTAACCATTTAATTGTCTCAACACCCAAAACACAAAGATTGGCATAATATTTATGCTGTTGGTTATTTTGAAGAGGAAAGTAAATTTGAATAGGATATCCCTCCTTTTTATATTTTTTGTATCCCATGTAACAAGCATATAGGGACAGGTAGTCTATAAGAAGTTAATGCATTTAAAGATTCCATCATCACATATTTCAGTCAGATTATAGGTAACTAGGTGGCATAATGGATTGAGTGCTAGAGACTTAGAGACAGGAAGATATGAATTCTATTTCTGACAGAAGTTTAATAGATTTGCAAACCTTAAAGTGTTATATAAATGTTAGCTTTTCTTACTGTTTATCATCATGTTAACTTGAATGACATTTTTCTTTAATATTTTGCAGGTTGGTCTTCCTGCAAAATCTGGAGTTGCTGGAGGCATTCTTTTAGTTGTTCCTAATGTTATGGGAATGATGTGCTGGTCTCCTCCATTGGATAAGATGGGCAATAGTGTTAAGGGAATTCACTTCTGTCATGTAAGCAAATTTTCTTAATAAGAATTGTAACCAAAGAGTCATTACCCCAAGAAATAATATTAAGTCATTGTTGTTGTTAGAAAATAATACGCTTTTTTGCCTATGTCTCATTGAGGGTTGATACCCAAGATAAATAAGATAATAAGAGAGCATCTTGCTGCCATTAATGAATTTCACTGACCTGGATGAGTTTGAATCAGTAGGACAGATCCCATGAGCCATATCTCAGGACATTGAAGAACTAGCAAATATGATTCCTGAGTCCTTATTGGTGATCTTGGAAAGTTCACGTAGAACAGGAGAGGTATACCACAGAATTGGAGAAGGGAGCATTGTCCCAGTTTCCAGATGGGGAAAGACAATGGAGTCTGCAAGCTAGGGACTAGTGAACTTGATTTTGATTTCTGGCCAAAAAAGAACATTAAAGGGCAAATCTTTATATCAGTGAATATCCAGAAGAGGAAGCAGTGGTCACTAAGAAGCAATGTGACTTCAGCAAGAAAAAATTTCCTCTTGACAGGGTTACTGAACTGATAGACCCAGGGAAGGCAAAGTCTGGTGTTATTTTTGTGGGAAAGATGGAGAGAGGTAGTCAGGGTTTATTAAGCTTTTACTGTCATACACCCCTTTGGCAGTCTGGTGAAATCTATGGACCAGTGCTCAGGATAATGTTTTAAATAACTAGAATAAAATACATAAGATTACAAAGGAAACCAATTACATTCAGATACAAATATCCACATTAAAAAAAAACAAATTCATGGATCCCAGGTTAGTATAATACTATAGTTAGTATCATATAATTAAGTGGTATTAGAACTGGTTGAATGACCAGAAACAGAATAATAATCATTGGGAGTGTTATGCAAACTTGGAAGGATGTTTCCAGTGAGGTAGTATCCCATGGCATGGATCTTTGCTTGGTCATGTGATATTTTAACATTTTAATAGGTGATTTAAATTAAGGGTGGTAAGATGGTATTTTTTTCAGGTATGCAGATGACACAACTCTCGATGCAGTGGCTAACACAGTGGATGAATTAGGATTCAAAAAGCTCTGTACAGGTTAGAGCTTTTAGCTGAATGCATAATGAAATTTAATAGAACTAAATTTCAAATTTTTTACTTAGCTTAATAAAAGTAATTTCCCAAATACAAGGTGAGTGAGGCATAGCTAAACAGAAGTTTGAAAAAGATACAGGGAATGAGGAGATTGGGGTTAGTTGACTTTAAATGCAATATGATTCAACACTGTGATAAAGCAACCAAGAAAATTAATTTAACAGTCTGAATTAAGAGAGACCTAGTGTCAATGACTAGGGAAGTGTTGCCTTCTAGTATGTTCTGCCTTGGTCAGAGCCTCCTCTTCTAGAGGATTGTGTTTGAGTTTGGGAAACCACATTTTAGGAAGGACAAAGGATATAGAATAATGGTGGAGGAAGACCTCAAATTCATGTCATGAGAGACTCTGTTGAAGGAATTTAGAGACTTAGACCCTGGAAGATACAACTGTTCTCCTGGTGTTTGAAGATCCATTATATGGAGGAGCCCCAGATGATTGGTCCCAGAAGGCATAACTAGGACCAATGGATGGAAGTTGTTCATTCGGTTTTTTTTCAGTCATATCCAATTCTTCAGGATCCTATTTGGAGTTTTTCTTGGCAAAAATACTGGAGTGGTTTGCCATTTCCTTCTCCAGCTCATTTTACAGATGATGAGGAAACTGAGGCAAACAGGGTTAAGTGTCTGAGTCTGGTTTTGTAGTCAGGTCCTCCTAATATCAGGGCCAGCAGTGCACCACCTAGCTGCCCTTGGGTATGGAAGTCACAAAAAGTTAAATTTAGGTTTGATGAAAAGATAAAAGTAAAACTTGACTGCATTTTCTTAAAAATGTATTTTATTTTGTATTGGGAATACTCATGATGAATTATTAATAATTAGTAAGCTAATTTCTTATATCATCTCTTTAATTTACAGGATCTGGTTTCTTTGTGTAATTTCCATAACTATGATAATTTGAGACACTTTGCAAAAAAACTTGATCCTCGAAGAGAAGGTGGTGATCAGAGGGTAAGCTAAAACTTCATTTTTATACTACACTATATAGTCTGTTTTATAGTAAAGGAATAAGAGATGTACCTTTCATTGGTATGTCAGTATTTAATAAAGCTTTTTAGTTTAGGCTTTTATTAACTATGAATGAGGCTAAATAAATTATTGGAAGCATTTGTGGAAATTATCTTGAATTCACATATATGCACAATAAGTGTTTTTCCTTGTGTTTTTAAAAACTAGAGCAATTTATTCTTGATAAATAAGATTTCTGTCTTCTGCACTACTTATTGAATACGAGATTTGGGATTAATTCTTTATAGAGATGTAGGTAGACATTGATAGTGCTGCAAACAAATATGCTTTGTTTTCAATGTTTGTTAGTTTAAAAAGCGAGTTGTGCTTTGAAGTGAACCTTTTGTTCTGACTAGAATGTTGGTGGTTAAGTTAGAAAAGAAGGGAGCAGCTATAGGGTTAGTGGTAGAGGTTACCAAGTTGAGAAAGAAAGTTTTCTAGGTCATGGTAAGTTAAAAAATTTTTCATTTTAAAAAAGTTTTATTATGTGTGCATTTTCAACCAGTAATATCCTCAGTTGAAAGTTGTGTTTTTATTTGTATCAGTAAGTTAGGTTCCAAGTATTGCAGTTTTCATTATCCCATTGTTTTGAGGCTAGCTTCAGTGAGAGTCAAATTCAGCATTATTGCACCTATAAAAATATTGGGTTGGTCTTTGGACTCATGTGTTGGGAGTTTTCTGTCAGTTTTCTTTTGCATTTCATGTAAAATGGGTATAGTAATTTTTAGATCATAGAAATTTGAAGCTTTCTATAACCAGAAAAAGATCTGATAAATGTTACATGATGTACTTGTTATTCTCCCTTGGAATAATAACAGTGATAATAGCTAACATTTATAGAATGCTGTAAGGTTTGCAAAGCACTTTACGTAAGTTATATTATTTGTTACTCTCTTTTGAATAGTTTCACAAAGTTACATAAGAGTAATGCAAGACAAGATAGAACCTTCCATAAGAGGTATACTAAATTACATGAAATAAAATATCAGGTGGTGGTGGTGGTGGGTGAATGCTAATGGATTCTAATAACATTCATTGAAAAATACCATTTTGTAGCTTGGACCTTTCTTCACTCAAGTGCACTAATAAAATTATGTATGTTGCTTGAACAACTAGCATTCCTTTGGACCCTTGGATT
>NW_020950892.1:0-13865 GCF_900497805.2 Vombatus ursinus
CACCTTGGAGAAGGGTTTTTGTTTTTTGTTTTTTGGTTTTTTTTTTTTGAGGCAGTTGGGGTTAAGTGACTTGCCCAGAGTCACGCAGTTAAGTGAGTGTTATGTGTTTGAGGCTGGATTTGAACTCAGGTCTTCCTGACTTCAGGGCCAGTGTTCTATCCACTGTGCCACCTAGCTGCCTCCCAAGAAAGGTATTTTCAAAATCACCTGTTATGGTTTACAACCTGGGAGAGAGAGTGTCTCTACTAAAAGAAAAGGTGTTCATTGTTGCAGAGTATGCATATTATTTGCCTGCATTATAACTTTACATTCCTGGGTCTTAACTAAGCTTCTCATTCCTTGTCGATGTATTGGTTTAGGTTGCTGATTACATCCCTCAACTGGCCAAGTTCAGTCCAGATTTGTGGGGAGTGTCAGTGTGTACAGTGGATGGACAGAGGTGAGTTCATTTTTAAATAAATCATTTCTTTGTAAATGTCTAAAAATATTTTGAAAGTTTATAATTTTTTGCAATATTTGTTATTTGGATGGTGAAATGATGGCTTCTGAAAATCTTACTTCAGCATAGCTTTTGATATAGGATACCTTAAAAGTATGTGGGTGTTCAATTGCAAAAAAGGAAAAGTGCTTTCTGACTGAATTTCTCAAAAGTGTGGTTACCAGTATATGTGCATTTGGACACTGAAAATGAAATCTTTAATCCTGATAATTTTGTTACAAGTAACTTTTCCTTCTGATTCAGAAGCAAAAAAGTAGTCCTGTTTCTTTACAAGATATTTGCATAAATATAGCTTGGGGCTGGCTATATGTTTTAATTTGTTGTTAGAAAGTAAATCTTATATGTTTGAATACATGTGTGTATATATATGCATTCTGATCATTCTAATTTTATGTTTGTATTTGTGGAGTAAAACCAATATTTTATGTAGTCATTATTTTTATACATGTAAAAAATTGTTCCTTGAACAATTGAAATGTTTTCATTTTCTCTGAAAGCTTCTTAAAAAAACTAATTACATAGGTTATTAAATTAGAAGTATTCTTTCTATCATTGGCTGTTGAGAAAACATGAAAGTAATCTCAGTGATATGTAGTTCATTTTTTAAAAACTAAGTTTTCAAAACTAAATTTTGTGTGACTTAATGGCATAATATGTAGATAAAAAAACCTTTTAAATGCTAGAATAATGAACTAGGTTTCTGCTTCATGAAAAGTAAAATCTTTTGGATATCTCAAATTTCTTTAGTAAAAAACTTAATCTCAAACAGTAAACATACCTTATGTTGGCTTGTATGTATCTTTTTTTTTTTTTAAACCACATATTTTAGAACACCCACCTACACATACATATGTATATATACTCAGACTTTGTTGAGGGTGTCTGATAGAATTTGATGAATCCCTATTCATACTATAAATCATAATATTGGAGAAACTAATGCTTTCATTGGGTATATGTAATGAAAGATTTATTCACTACCAGCCAAACTGAGGATTTCATACATTTTGAGGAAACTTCCTCTGGGAATTCAGGTAATTAAAATCAAGGTCTTGGTATCTGGAGGTTCCTTGTATTCAACTTCGGTGTGAACCTAACAAAATAGGATTTTATTTTAAAAATATGACACCATTGCTTTCATGGAAAAAAAGTACCATTTTTCTAATAGTTCATTCATTGACTAGCAGTCATTTTTTAGTCTCCTAGTTGGTCTTCTTGGATACTGAGCTTAACAGTATTATGTATCTGAATAAGCTTTAGTGAATCAGGGAACACACAGAGAGAATTGTGTTTTCTGCATTGATTTTCTTATTTCAGTAGTTTAGAGCCAAATGTCAGTATAACATTCTACTTACAAATCAATTTCTAGTATTAACCATTGACCTGTACCTTTTTTTTTTCTTTTGCGGGAAGTTTTTTTTTTTTTTTTTTGTGATGTAGAACTTAGAGGACTTTTTAAAAGTTTAGGAGTGGATCTAATAAAATATATAGTGATTTAAAATTCACACAGCAAATCTTGGATAATTTTCCCTCTTGGTGACTGCTTCTCTAGGGATACTTCCAGGAAATCCTCAACCATGCTTCACTTAACCTTCTCTTCTATGATTTCCTGCTTTCTGAACTCATTGCTGAAGTGTTCAACATGCGCTCCTCTCTGCCCTCATCGAGCACCCTTCCCCCCCCCCAATTTCTAGAACCATGAACCCTATGTTGTAACAATTCTATCATTGTTCCTAAATGGAGTATGTCAGTCTACTCTTTCTCCTGGGGCCTCACTCACCATCCCCATAATCTAACAGTCCAGGCCCTTCCCTGGACACAACTTCCTATTGTGTGTTTGTGTTGTTTCTTCCATTAGAAAGTAAGCTCCTTGAGGTCAGTACCTCAAATACACACACACACACACACACACACACACACATACACACATATATATATGTATGTATGTATGTGTGTTCTCTCCCCTAATAGAAGACAAACTTCTTTAGGGTAAGGACTATTTCATTTTTGTCTTTGTATCACTAACGTGGAGTATGGGACCTGTTACATAGATGTTTCATAAATGCTTATTGAGTGAGATTGAAGCAAGAAGCTTCTGAATAGGTTACAAGTCTTTGCTCTCTTTCATTTTTCAATCATGAGCCCTATTCTCCAACAGTTTTTTTTATCATCCTCTCCTGTACCCACCTTCGTATTGAAAGTCTCTATGATATGTTTAGACTTGGTTTGTATGATCTTGTTGAGTTCTTTCTAGGACTTCACTTCTCTTCATTCCCTACAACAGAAGTTGGCACAGAAGTCACAATTATCTACATGGTGGTCTTTTTGTTTATAACATTTGAACACTGCAAATATCTCTTGAAATTATGTTTCTTTGTTGGCTTTGTGCATAGAATGAAATCTACTCTGCCTAGACATGAATTGGCATAGCCATTGTGGAATGCAATTTTAAATCAGTGTAAATTAAATGGCTAAAATGTCCAGACCCTTTGATCCCAAGATTCTGCTGCTAAGCATATACTAAAAGGAGGTCATTGATAAAGATTCCCCATATACACCAGAATATTTATAGCAGCACTTTTTGTGATAACGAAGAACTGGAAACAAAATATATGTACACAGTTATAGAATGGATAAACAAATTGTGGTACATTCATGAGATCTAATATTAATGTGCTTGAAGATATAGCAGATATGATAAATACAGAGAAGTAATGAACTATTGGCATGAGCTGATGAAAAGTGAAGTAAACAGAGTCAAGAAAACAATATACACACTTGACAACAACAACGTAAATATAAAGACAAACCACCGCAAAACAATTGAAAATGAATATTGCAAAGCTGCAAAGAGCAAATATGAGGGGGCAGCTAGGTGGCACAGTGGATAGAGCACCGGCCCTGAAGTCAGGAAGACCCGGGTTCAAATCCGGCCCCAGACCAAATACTTGACACTTACAAGCTGTGTGACCCTGGGCAAGTCACTTAACTCCAATTGCCTAAAAATTAAAAAAAAAAAAAGAATAATTATGAGAAGATTCTTCTCTCCTTCCCCCCTCTCCACCCCACCTTTTCAGAGATGGTACATCCGTGCATATGAAGCATTGGTTATGTTATCAGAATTTTTGAGATATTTATCATTTTTTCTTGATTTTTTTCCCCTCATTTTCAAAAAAGAAAATTGTCATGGAATGATTTTCAGGGAAACGAGTAGGGGAAAAGATACATGGGAAAATTTAGATTGTGTAAAAACAAAACAATAATTATTTGTTTTTTAAAACTGTGAGGTACTATGCAAATGCCTGTTCTTTTTATTTCATATTTTTGGGACTTTGTGTTTATTATTTTTTTCAAAATTAATAATTGAACTTTGGAACAAAATTAAACACTCATAGTATACTTTTTTGTCATAGTTAAAAACTGCTCTTGGTAAAATGACCAGAATTTTTTTACTCTGGGAACTCTTCTCCATTTCATATACCTTCTAGTTTCACAGCATAAACCCCACTCCTACTATTTCCCATGTAAAATGCATGAAGGTAGGTATAGCCAGTCTTGTGTCCTTAATGCAAACTCTAAAGTCATCTGATACTATTTCCTTTCATTGAGTTGGAAAAGGAATAGGTAGATAAAGTTGGAAGTTGTAGTTAAGGAGATAGTTGCTCTTAAGAAAGATTTCTCAGGGGCAGTTAGGTGGCGCAGTGGATAGAGTACCGACCCTGAAGTCAGGAGGACCAGAGTTCAAATCCAGCATCAGACCAAACATGACTTATTAGCTGTGTGACCCTGGCCAAGTCACTTAAGCCCAATTGCCTAAAAAAAATAATAATAATAAGTAAATAAAAATAACAAATAAAAAAAAAGACTTCTCAGAGCTTTATAATTCTTGAGCAGTTGTTTAGTCTTTGCTTCTTTATTCCTCTTCACCTAGGTCATGGTAGTTGATCTAGTTAAGTACTTAAAAAAAAAAGTCTGCCCAAAGGCAAAGTTATTGACTCTTGCTCTATTATATATGATCCAGTTGTGAATCATGGTTCCCTTTCTTGAGTAAATAAGATTTTGCCTATATGGATTGCTTCTGAAAATGAACTTGTTTTTTATAGTTATTCTTTGAGATTCATAATTGTTATAAAAGGAAAATGTGATCTTTTAAATCAAGATTAATATATAAAAATGTAGCAGTTACGCTATTGCATCTTTATTGGTTGCTATTAATTACTTTTTTTATCTGCTTTAACAAAAGGCATTCTATTGGAGATACCAAAGTTCCCTTTTGTCTTCAGTCCTGTGTAAAGCCCTTGAAATATGCCATTGCTGTAAATGACCTTGGAACAGAATACGTGCATCGATATGTTGGAAAAGAGCCTAGTGGATTAAGATTCAATAAACTTTTCCTGAATGAAGACGGTAAGAATCAGAAAACAAAAGATGAGAAATTTCATTTTCCTGCATAATTCCAAATAGTTATTACCTGTCTTTTTAAGGAAGAGTTCAAAGCTATTACACCTTAAAGACATTTGAAGTAATGAGGATAGATTGAAACATTGACTCTTTAAAATAGTAAAAAATGAGCTTTTCTTCATATTGAGTTTGTAAACCATGAAAACCTCCCATTTTTAGTCAGATGTTTTGCTGTCCAGCCATACCTTCCCTAGCTTATACTTGCTCTTACACTTAAAATATCAAACTTCACATGTACAAAGTGAGAGGGGGTTATGAGATACCAGTTCATCTGGGAAATACCTGTTTTTTTGTTGGTCAGCTGTAAGTTGACTATAACTCAACAGCGTATTTAGGGCAATCAAGAAAGCTTTTGCAATCCTAGGTTGCATTAGGAGACATAAAGTATTCAGGCTAGAGGAATAACTGTTCTCACTGTGTTCTGCCCTGTCAGATTTTGTGATTTTTGTGTTTAGTTCTAGATACCACAATGTAGGAATGACATTGATAAACTGAGGAGTGTTTAGTGGAGGGCAACATGGATGGCACAAGGCCTTGAGATCATGCCATAGGAGGATTTGTTGAAAGAAAGGGACTTTTGATAGCCTGGAGGACAAGTTTAATGCAAAAATAATAATTGTTTTGAGTGTTTATTTGAAGGGCTATTACATGAAAAATTTAATAGTCTTCTTGTACTTCTTGGTTTCACAAAGCATAACTAGAAGAAATGCGTAGAAATTCCCTGAGTGGTTAATTTAGACTTTATAGGAAAACCTTTGTAACAGTTAGAGCTATCCCAAAGTGAGAGGAACAATTTCTAGAGAACTTCAAGTAAAGCCTAGATGACTTTGTCTGGTAGAATATAGAGGGTACCAATTGGATGTCTTCTGAGGTTTCTTCCAGTTCTGAAATTTGAGAATTTATACCCAGTGTATTTGTTAAGAGTACTTAAAAGTGTCTGCCAAATTTCTTTTCTAAATTGAAACAAAAACAGCCTAAGTGAACACAATATTTAGGGAGGTTTGAGGATAAAAAATTAGCATTTTCATATTTATTTTTAAAATATCACCTTGCATTTTTCTCTTCTGTAGCATTTAATTTTTGAAAATTTTTGATGCATTTAGTTCACAGAATTTAGCTTACTTTGCTGACTTCCAAAAGAAAAAGATCAGGAGAGATGGATTTCTATAATGTATTGAATGTAAAAAAGACCCTTAAAAAGTA
The DNA here is from genome assembly GCF_900497805.2 of Vombatus ursinus. Classification (NCBI taxonomy): domain Eukaryota; kingdom Metazoa; phylum Chordata; class Mammalia; order Diprotodontia; family Vombatidae; genus Vombatus; species Vombatus ursinus. The sequence goes on from NW_020950892.1 coordinate 6,164, forward strand.
CAGAGATTGCTTACTGTCCATCCATTTTATAGAGTCTTTTGTGATTGCAATTTTTGTTGAGATGAGTGATATAATAATAATTTATTAACTTAAGCGGCTTAAATTTCATGTAGAAATCAGTGTTTGTATTAATGGAGTATTATGAAACAAATTAGGAATGAAAATTATTTTTCTACAATGCCAGAGTAGAATGATTTTCACTGTATAGGGCAGCTAGTGGTGTAGTGATTATTGATGGTTTTATCTGGAGTCAGGAGGATCTGAGTTTGAATATTCTACTTTTATGACTGGGCAAATCAGCTAACATCAATCTCTTAGTCTGTTTCCTTATTTGTAAAATGAGGGAAATAGTAGCACCTATCTCATAGAATTGTTATGAGAATAAAATAAGAAGTTTTTAAAGTGCTTTGCAAACCTTAAACCTGAAAGCACTATATAAATGCTAGGTATTATCATTATCACTACGGTGCTAGGGAATACATTGTCTTTTATTTCTGAATTACATAAGTATTTTCATGCCTTTGACTCAGAACTTTTTTTTCTGCAGTGCTGCTCAATATTTGAATAATAGGAAATAGCAATACTTTGAAGGTCATCTCATCCTTAAAATGAGGAATTAATGTAATAATTATTGTAGTTGATATTAATATAGTGCATTATGGCTTGCAAACATCTTTGTGAACCTCATTTTATTTCATTAATACAACCCCATGAGGAAAGTATCTCACCTTTTTATGTTTATTTTATAAATGAGGCCCAAGGGAGCATATGGCTTACCCAGGGATTAGAATTAATAAATCTTATAGATGATATTTGAACCTAGAAATTCTTGTGAGTTGCCTCTCAATGGAGAAGACACTGAATTACCGGGGGTGGGGTGAGGAATGTAATATTGTAGGACATTAATGATAATCTCTAGAAGAGATGAATCCATTATTGAGAGGTAATGCAGTTCTATAGAAAACATGCTGAATTTGGACTCAGAGAACTTGGGTTTGAATCCTGCCTCAGTGTGACTTTGGGCAAATCACTCTCTCAGCCTCAGTTTCCTTACTGTAAGATGAAGAGGTTGGACTAGTTGTCCCTCAACTTTAAAATGGGGATAATTAAACACTTACTTTCCAGAAATGTTGTGAGTATTAAATGCGATAATATTTACAAAGCACTCAGAACAGTACCTGGCACATAGTAAGTAGGTGCTTAATAAATACTTGTTCCTTACCCCTTTCACCTTCCCTCTAAGGTCCATTCCAATTCTAAATCTATGATTCTTTGAACAGTGTTAATCTCATGGGAGGCGTATGATTTTAGAAATTAAGTTTTTATCAGGTAAAATACTTCATATTTTATCAGCTATCATCCCTACCTGTAAAAAGAACTTTTTGCTAATCACAATTATGACAGTAGCTTTTAAAAATTCTCAGTCAATATTGATATACCAGAACTAATTGTTAAGCCAAAGTATCCAATAACAGAAATTTATTACACAATTTTAATGATTATTTGCTTTGCTTTGCGTACCTTGACTTCCTTTAATTATCCATTTGAACTGTTCTAGTCCTGGGATTTTGAGGGTAGTAGTTCAAGGATTCTTGGAGATGTTCTGAGGGCAAGTCTAGAGTCACCCCACCCCCTTGTGTCCATATACTGATTCTACAGTTTTCTTTATATACTCAGAAGTTTGTGTAGAATTGTAATAATTGCAATATTTTGCATAAATATTGAGGAGAGAAGAAGAGAGAAGTTTAGTGACTTGCACAGAGTCACAGCTGATATGCGCTAGAAGTAGGACCTAAAGCAAAGGCTTCTGACTCCAAAGCCGGCTCTACTACACCGGGCTGATGCTACGTATGATAGTACATGTAAATGACATCTTTCATTAAGAATTAGTACTAAGTATAAATAGATGTTTAAAAAGATATTATAGTACATCATAGCATTTTGACAAATTTGTAAGTAATTGAAAACCTACTTTGTTTTGTTAACATTGTATAAGGAATGGTAGGATTTATTTGGGAAGGAAAAAACAATCTTTATTAATGAGTTCACAGAACTGCCAACACAACATACTGGCATCTGTGTCTAGACTTGTGTTTTTTTTTGCAGGCTGGCAGCTCCCCTGTAACTTTTTTATTTTAAAGAGTTGCCTCAAGGCTCTTGAGGCCTGGTAGACAGCCTCCTGAAATGTCAGTCCAGACACATTTTGCCTCGTTTGTTGGCCAGCTGCACAATGGAGATGAGATTATTTCCCCCTGAAGTGGGATTAGGAATATTCTTGAGAAACACCAAGCCCGTTAGTGAGTGGGGAAAAACTGATATTTCAGACCTAATTAGGAGCCCAGGGGTGCTTCCACTTGAGATTTTAAAGCCTGTGGTATTGATTTTGTTTTCACTGTAGTAAACTATCTGGAGGAGTTGAAATTTCAATGAAATAATGCGCTACTTCATAGGGAAAAAAATGAAAAGTTGCCTCGGTTGACAAGTGAATTGCCCCATGGTTGCACATTTGGTATGTGTCAAGACAGGACTCAAACCTGAATCTTTCTGACCCAAAGCTAGTCTTTTATCTATTGTCATGCCAGTTGACCATCAGGGGAGTTTTATTTCTGGGTCTCACATACCAGTTTGGGTCCATGCGTACTCTGTTTGTGTCTCAAGCAATTGGTCAGTTGATATTACAATGGAATTTGGAGGGGTTGAGATGTATCATGGTAATACTCCAAAGAGTACTGATATTGGAGGCGGAAGATTTCGGTTTGAATACCACACTTCCAAACCTTAACAGTTATGTGACACCCTAGGTAAGTCAGGTAAGCTCCCTGAGCTTCAGGTTCCTTATTTATAAAATGGAGATCATAATATTCATGTTTCTTCAGCATGGCTGTTAACAAAGTACTTTGTAAACCTTAAAGTACAATATAAATGTGAGTTACTTTTCAAAGGAACAGAGTAGGTAACAGTGTCAAATGAGGACTAATAGAGTTTAAGGGAAATACTAATTGGTTATCTTTCCGTGAATATGTATATCTAGGAGCTAACATTGAAGGGGAAGTCATCCTGATTTGTCCCTGTTCAAAAGGTAAATGAGGAATCTTAGCAGTGTAGATATTGCTTGCGTTTAGATCAACCTGGCTGACTTTAGGCTAAGGTTTGAGTGCTTCATAGGATCATGTAATTGTCATCTCTTTCAAACCTTACATTTTTACAGATTGAGGAAACTGAGGTTCATAGAGATTAAATTACCCTGATAGTAAGTAGGAAATGGCAGAGCTGAGATTTCAACCAGATCCTCTGACTCCATATCCATATTTATATGATATTGTATTTGCAGTTCCCTGTTAATATTTTCCTTCCTGTGATTAGTGTTTTCATACTCAGACACTTACTAATTGTGTGACCCTGGGCAGGTCGCTTAACTCTATTTACTTCAGTTCCTCATCTGTAAAGTGAGCTGGAGAAGGAAATGGGAAACTACTCTAGTATCTTTGCCAAGAAAACCCCAAATGGGTCATGACTTGGACGTAACTGAACAACAACAACATTAAGTATCAGTGTGAGGTAGTAGAAGGACTACTAGACCTAAGTTTCTAATGTATAAAATGCAGGTGTCCTCAAAGAAGTTTGTCTGTTAGGTTGGAACTTCAGGTGACTGAGAGGGTCAAAAATCTTATATTCTAAGAATTTCTGAAATATCAACTTGATTTATTCAGATCTATGTACATTTAAAGAACACCAAAATATACTATCCTGGAAAGTATATGCATATATGCCTTAAAGATTTGTCCTTATGCTATTAGTCATTTTAGTTAATACTATTGTTTTTATAATTTCACAGATAAGCCTCATAATCCTATGGTGAATGCTGGAGCAATTGTTGTAACTTCGTTAATAAAGGTAAAATGTTGACGTTTCTTTTTCCTTCTTTATTTGTTCTCATTATTTTCAGTGATTATAGTTTATTAAAAAAGAATCCTTCATTGTTTACCATAGCTGTAAAATCAAATAGTCTGTAATTTTTGCTTTGACATTTAAAAAGTAAGTATTTAGGAGTGTTAGAGTTTTCTGTTAAAATATAAACAATACACAAATGTCAATAGGAAAATTTTTAAAGGAACCTTCTATAAAAACAGTAGTTTCCTCTTGGTTCCTTCAGAATATAATAGTAAGAGACCTAAGTTGAAATATTTTTTCCTTTAATGTTCTGACGTGTACTTTCTCTTCCATTTGGATTTTATATAGAAGGAGCAGCTTTGGATAGGGTTAAAGTTCTTTACTGTGATGTTTTGTCGTTAGTTTATATGTGACAAATAGTCTATCCGTTCCATTAATGCCAAAGTGCATCTATTTAGTAGGGTTCTCAATCTTCTCAGACTTGTAAGCTGAAATTAAAATTGTGATTGAATGTATTTCATTTGTTTCACTTTTCCATAGCTAATAGTAACAGTGCATATTCTAATTATGAACATATATTTTTTAAGCTTTAAATATAAAAAATTAAATTTTTTGAGGCATGATTTGTATAAGTACTTGTAAGCCACATCATTATTTTGGTAAAATTATTTAAAATTGATTTTCATTTATAATTGTGTATAAGTTGTTGTTTGAATTTCCATCTGTACCAAGCTACTGTCATTTAACTTTGGAACATTTTGGTCAGCACATCTGTTTGTACATCTGAAGTTAGAAATAAGTCATACCGCATTGCTATGAATGGGGTATAGAATCATTTTGCTTTGTTTACATGAAAAAATGTTTTAATATGAGTCATGCCCTACAACTTATAAAAAACCAGTTTAGTCATTTTTAGATTACCACTAGAATTATGCCCTGCTCTTCCATTTTTAATGGACTCTGCTCAGGAGGGAAAAGAACCTTTGTAAGAGATTTAGCTTTATCATACTATTCTTAATTATCATACTAAAAAAAAATGTTCATGTGACTACTCACAACTGTTAAATGATATTTTGTGTGACATAAAAATCACCTTCATGATAAAAGTCTTTAATATTTTAAATACCTGTCCAAAATGAGATTTGATCAAAAGTTGTACTAATGGTCTCTTAAAATGAGAACTATTAACCCAAGTTAGAGGTTAGAAAATTTATCATGCTAAATGATACCTTTAAGGCTTGATGACAGAACCATTAGAGACACTAACATAGTAACTTAGGGTAGAGTTTATGCATGTGATTGTTAAAAGACTTTAATTGCCAAATTACTTTTATTTAATGATTTTTGGGTTTTCTTTTACTGCTTCGAAGCCTTGCATGTAGAAATTGCATGTTTGATTATCATATTACACTATCATTTCATTACTTTTTTTTTTTAGCGACACTGGACTAAGTCTGGAATCAACTAAACTATTTTTAATATGAATACTTAAAACATAAAGTAGAAATAATTACAGTTTAAAGTCTTGTAGTATAAAAAAGCCTTAATTCTACAAAGAAATTTGCTTAGCAGTTTTAAGTAGAAAATGCACCTAAAAATAAGGATTTGGACTATGATTTTTATATTCAAAGCAACTTTCTATTATGTTTTACTTAATTAGAAGTATATTACAGCAGAATAGTTAATTTGGAGGGTTATTTTAGAGAAAAATTCTTAACCTTAAAATAACTTTTTATGTTAAAATTGTGACCTAAGAATTCAGTAATATTTTCATGGTGCCTGTTTGATGAAGAATTCAAAGCTTTTACAGAAAATCTTAGCATATTATACCTGTGGGATGATCTGTTGTATAATTTCAGACTCTGTTATTTTTAAGTTGAAGTCAGAGTCATAAAACTGGAAAAACTTTTGAGGTTTTCTAAGGTCTTTTCTAATATTAAAATCCTATAATTTTAGTTGGAATCTCTCAATGTATGAGGAAACCAACGCCATCCAAATTTAAGTGCATTTAAATAGGGACCTAGTTTCTTAGGGGACAGACCTGGGCCAAGGACTGGGTCTCCTATGTTCACATTTTGCTGCATAATTATGTTTATTTTTTCTTGAAGATGAACAGCTTTGACCTAACTACCTCAATTTATATGAATATAATTTATAAAGTCGTGAATGGTCAAGGGCACCATTTCAGTGGAATTAAAAAGTATGTGGACAAATTGCTTAGGGAATTGTAATTTATTCAAATATGATAATCAGGCCCATTAATCATGATAAATGTGCTTTTTAAGGTTAATTTTTCTATGTATATAGTTTATAAGAGAATCATTTTGACACAGAATGCTTCAGTATTTTGCTGTTAGCATGACTTATGAACTAGCTCATTTTTCCACTCTTTTAGATAATATATTAAAAGAAAAGTTAAAACCTTAATTTGTGATGTCTTCTTAATTTCAGAATTTCTTATAGTGCTCTTTGCTCCATATTCCCTTATGTTACTTCAAAAATTTAAAGGTGGAGTCTTACGTATGACTCTTTAGATTACACTTTTGTAGTATTGATATTTTTTCCTTGTAGGATTGGTGGTGATCTCAGGAAATGGGGGAAGAGGCAAAGGAATTGTTCAAAAGGATTAGCAGATTGTGGAAAGAGGAGAATTTGGACAGAAGGAACCTGTTGCATATATACTTAACTACTAAGCTTATAGGAAAACTCCAATTTTTAAAAATTTAAAACAAAGCTTACATAGGTAAATACCTTTTTAAAAACAAATGTAATCTTGCACTTAAAATTCACATCATTAAGTTTTTAAAGGTGTTACAATTACTTTTCTTTTCTTGGGGGGGGTAACCATTGGTCACTATGGGCATTATCACACTTGAATGCAATCTATTTCATTTGATCTCACATGTTTTTGCCTGGTTTTAAGTGATTTGGAAAAGCAAGAGAGTTTGAAAGAAGATACTCCCATATTTGTGACAAAATTAACATTTTAAAGATATACTCATTTCCTTTTCAGTAGTAGGAAATATTTATGTCCTAGTTTGAATTTACAAGTGTAACTGTAGAAATAACTTAGTGGGGAAAGGGGCAACGGTTATCAAAGAAATTTGGAACATAGTTGTCAACTTCTCCTGCTTTTCCTGTTAAAAGTTAAAAGGGAGTTACCTAGTCTTGTTATGTCACTTTCTACTCCAGTAGTCTCAAGATTTTATTTTTATTATTTCTGATGTTTACTTATTTAAATGCTGATTTAGCTTTTTTAAAAAACAAGATACTTTCAAATTAAAAAAAAAAAACATTGGAGTTTTCCTTAATTTAAAAAGACATACATACATACATATACATATATATACATATACATACATACACACACACATATATATATGTGTGTGTATATATATATAATTACAGCTTATTTTGCAGGTGCCCTTAAGCATATCACAAAAATTGAATTAGAAGTTTTGTCATGCTAGCAGTATCCTTTTAGGCTTGCTTGCGTTATCTAGTTTTAAGGTCATTTGTGGCTCCACAGCATAATTGTAAATACATTGGACTTGGTGAAGAAAGAATTATTTAGTCTGTTTCATTTTGTGCTCCTTGATATTAGTAGTTATAGATCAGGTAACAGAATTTATCAAAAAATCATTTTTCTCTTATTTTTTTCATTTCATTAGAGATAATCAGCAATAACAATGGACATATGACTTGTAATTTTCTTATTTTTGATTGTAATAGCTACTTTAACTTTCCCAGTAATCTTTGGTTTCGAGGCATTCTCAACAAGAGAGCTAAATTGATAATATGGGTATTTTAT
>NW_020950893.1:0-18838 GCF_900497805.2 Vombatus ursinus
ATATATAGGATGGCTTGTTGCATTAGGTATTGGAATCAGGTAGCTCATTTAGAGAAGAAAAACAAACTAAACTCTTTGTAGTTAACTGATTTTATAAATGGACCATCCTATATATTAAATTGGTGGAAACTGCTCTTTTTAAGTGCTGTTTCATAGTCATCTGATAGTATTTTCCACATCAATATATAGTAGAAGCCCTTTGTAACATCCTTTATTTATAAGTACTTAGCTATATTATGGGTTGGATTATGTTTCCCAAAATATATACTAAAATAAACAGTTGATTTAACACCTTAAGCTCCAGTTGTTACAAATGGGTTCTACTCTACTCTATATCATCTCTTTGCTTTTTCAAAATTGACATGGAAAGTTAACTCTCCTCCAAAATTTAGTTCCTTGTCATAATAATAAAACGTCTTTATACAGTACTGTACAATTGCAAAGTACTTCATTCCCCATGCGTGATGTTCACAGTAGCTCTTTGAAATAGGACGAGAGTAACTATCCCCATTTTATGGGTGAGGAAAGTGGGATTCAGAAAGCTATTACGTGGCTAGTGAAAGGCAGGGGAAAATCTCAAACTCAAGTCTTCTGACTGACTACATGTCCAGTGACATTATGCTATGCTGCACTGTCTATTTGTAGTTGATAGTTATATTGCTAGAGGTGTGAATCTGGATAACGTGGTACTACTATGTGTTTGAGGTTAAGATGAGAGTGTATGCCAATTTTGTGTGAACTGCAGAAAGCATTTTGGGTACTCTATATTTTAAACACTGCTTGAGAAGTTAATTAGGAAGTTGGTTAGTTTTTTTGAGTTTCTTTTGTTCATTTCACTTTTTCCTCAAGTACTTAAACTTCCGTGTACACAATTAAGAATCACTTATTCAGACAGCTAGGTGGCCACAGTGGATAGAGCACTGGGCCTGTATTCAAGAGGACCCGAGTTCAAATCTGGCCTCAGATACATGATACTCACTAGCTGTGTGACTCTGAGCTAGTCACTTAACCCCATTGCCTAACCAAAAACAAAACAAAACAAAAAAGAATCATTTACTCAAGACTTCATAAATTTAAAGTAGCATCTTTTTCAAGAGTACTGTAAAAAATGCACATGTATTAATACCTCTTCCATAAAAACATTGACATTTTTTTTAAAAAGTAGAGCTAAATGACTAATACTAAACTCTTATTTTTAATTAATATCAGATTCCTATAGGACAATAAAAATTTCTAGCCAGTGTAGTTTTTCAGGTTATCAGAGATGAGGAAATTTAGAGTTGATCTAGATACATATATTGTAGGGATCCCATTTGTTGTTTTAGACATAATGCTTACTGTATAAATATACTTTGTATTTATTTAGAAACTTTTTTCATGTTTATGTGTATATATCTCTAATAAAGGAATGATTGTGTGTGGAAATATATATATGCATACATAAAAGCATGTACATAGTCTATATGATATATACACATCAGCATGCATATGGTAAATGTAACAATATATTTTTATTTGTGTATATATGTTTATATATACATATACATGTGTATCTACATGAACACATATGTTAGGATGAAACCTGCATGTATATTTTCCTAAAGTGTACAAAATTTAATCTGAAACATAAGAAAGTTAACCACCCCTGCCTCCTTCTCCAAAAAAAAAAAAAAGACATCCAAAACTTAAGCTTCAGTTTTGCCAATCTGTTACAATTTAAATGGGGAAAATTGCCCAAAATGAGTATTTATAAGTTATTATTGGGAAAATATAGGTAGCATTTAATTTTAATGATAGATGAGACTTTCCATGATTTAACATTTAAATGTTATTTATAATAATTTCAAATCAAAATATGGAATTTGTGGTCAAGATACTAAGTCCAAAGCCGTTTAAATGTCTTATTTTTCTCCATTATACATAACAGGATGTGAATTTCAGTTATGACTTTCTTAACACATTTTACATAAATGAGATACTATGCAAGAAAGACATTTGTTTATTAACTCGTACAGTTTCTTAAATGTTCAGTAGAAGCAAAATGAAATTTTTTTTCCTTGATTTGCTGATCTATTACTTAACCCAGGCATCTGCCTAGTTGGAGTTTAAGAAATTTTTATGTTTGTCATTTTAAATAATGACTAAAGGACCAAAATAAAACCAGACATCAAAAATTTATACTCATATAGAACTAAACAGAACCAAAGTGTAACTTGCTTTATTTTACTAAATGTATAATCAAGTAATTCTCCATATTACATCCCATAACTAATGCTGACGTACCTTTCCGAAAGAGATGTTCTTTGTTTTTTTTAAAAGGTTGAAAAGGTTTTTGTGGTTTAAATGTTGTTACATATTTTACAGCATTAGGATCTATGGAATATTTTGACAACTGCAACACAGTTCAATGAAGTTGGTAATTTCTTCTTTTAATTATTTTTCATTGAACAGCTGGGAAGTTACATTTCTACATTTTGTATTTTCTGCTATATTTTAGAAACAAAACATTTTGATGAAATGTTTCATGATGGAGGCTTTGTAGGGAAAACAGTTAGATATGACTACAATATGGTTATTGCTTAGTTGCCTTTATTTTATACTTTTTAAGTTTGATTAGGGCTCATTTTTGATACAACAGTGTATGATGTTCCTTACAGCTAGTGATCGTATGTGTGCGACTGCACATGCTCATTTTCTTGTGGAGAAGTTTTAGTTACATGGGAATTCACAGATTATCAGCAAACACCCCAATCCATAGTAGAGTGGGAAATGAAACCTGGCTTTATGCATTTTCACCAAGTAAAATATTGATATGTTGTCCTTCCCTTTATGATAAAAATATGACTTTTTTAGGATATGACTTATGTTATATAAAGTAGTTGCATTATTTTATACTAAACTTTTTTAAAAAAAATTTAAAGATGTATTGTTTCTGTTGTGGTGCATATCACCAATTAATACGTTTGATTTCAGATCTACAACTTACTGCTTTGTAAACTTCTCTGAGGTAAAATGAAACCATTTGGTTACTTGAAAACAAAGTAAGCTTAGTAGGGTTTTTCTGTTTAAATTTGCAGTAACTCAAATGTTAGAATTAGAAAGATGAAACAATACATCTTTCATAAACTGAACTTGGTTCAATGCCACATTTTGTTGTAGCCAGTCTTCTACAGAATGGACTCTGGAATAAAACTGGTAGCCAAAGGTATTGGTGTAGTAAATGATAAGTGTAGACTTCACTCTACACCAGTAGTTTACATACCTAGATTTTTTTTGAAGAAAACTATAACAATAAAATCCTAGTCAGCTATGAAAAAATAACTTACTCTTCTAACTCTAGCACTGATTAAGACTAGTTATTGAAAATAATAATTAAAATGTGATTGTTCCTGTGCTAAGGGTAAAACTTTATTTTAAGTCTTTGATATTAAGTAAATTGACAGCACTGATCCTAGCAAACCTGAACTAGGAGCAAAATGTGCTAATGGGACAAAATCAGAAGAATTTTTTTACACTTATATAGTTAGCTTCTATATGATTGTGTTGGGATTTTTAAAATACTTAAAATAAAGCATTCCCTTCCTCCTCCAAATTCATTCTCGATATACAGGTGTTTGATGAAAGAATTTATATGTAGTAAAAGCAGAGTTTATCTAAATACTAAATTATTTGAATAGTATTTTCTTAAATTTAAAAGTACTAATGTACCAGTTATAATGGTAGAAATTTTAAAGTACTGGATATTTGTATGTAGTTTCAAAGTTTATAGTAATTAACATGTTAACACTTTCTTATCTCTCGTTTTTTTCTTTGCAGCAAGGAGTTAATAATGCTGAAAAATTTGACTATGTAAGTGAACTATATTTCTCACCTTGTCATCTTCAGTATTTTTCCTTCTGATCATTTCATTATATTAAAGCTTTTTAAAAATTTAAAATTTTATTTTATAGGTGATGCAATTTTTGAATAAGATGGCTGGTAATGAATATGTTGGATTCAGTAATGCCACGTGAGTCTCTCCTATTGGATTTACTCAGTGTAGGGGAGTTTTTATGTGGGATGGGAAGGGAAATGTTAGTTTAAATTACTACAATATTTTAAAATGTACTTTTATATGAATATTCAGAATTTGAAACTAGACTAATGCGTTAGCCTCATCGAAGCACTTGAAAACATTTTTCCTTAAATAGGTTGGCTAATCTATTGACTTTCCTTAAAGTATTAATATTTTTAGGGAACATTTTAATCATAAAACTGGCAAAGGTAAACTCCAGGATGAATGCTGTTTACCACAGATTTCAAATTAGTGATGCTTTTACTGCATGCTTTTATCCAACAAGATGGAATCCTTTGTTTCCATATGATTTCTTTCATAAGTGGTTTAAAGCAAAAAGCATCAGTAGACTAAACCCTTATTTTATTGTAGTCATTGTGTATATTGTTTTCCTGACTTTGCTTACTTCACTTTCATCAGTTCATGTAAGTCTTTCTTGCTTTTCCATATTCATCATGTTCATTATTTCTTACAGCACAATAATATTCCATTCTATTCTTGTAGTACCATTTGTTTAGCCTTCCCCCAATTGATGGGCATCTACTTTGTTTCTAAGTCTTTGCTACCATGGAATGTGCTGCTGTAAATATTGTGGTGTATATTGAGCTGTTCTTCTTGTCAGTGACCTCCCTGGGGTTATATGCCTTGGAGTAGAATGTCTGGCTCCAAAGTTCTGGACTAGTTATATCAGTTCACAGCTCTACTAACAATGAATTCACAACCCCTCCAACATTGAATTATTCCCATCTTTTGTCATCTTTACCATTTTGCTGGATGTGAAGTGATAACCTCAGGATTGTATTGATTTGCATTTCTCTTATTATTGATTTGGATCATTTTTTATATGGTTGTTAATAGTTTAGAATTAATCTTGAGACCTGTTTGCTCATATCTTTTGAATACTTATGTATTGGGGAGTATCTTTTTTGTCTTATATTTCTGTTAAACTAACTGTCTTAACATTTCCCCTACCCTTTCATCCCTAAAGTAAATAGCTCCTTTTAAGGTTTTCTAGATTTATGCTGTTCCAACTCTGGAGGAACACTCAAAGGGCAAAATAAGCAGACAAGGGAAGTTTCTTGAAATCTCAAAAGTCTTCATTAAAAGTTGTTTTCTCCTGGGTTCAAATCCGGCCTCAGACACTTGACGTTTACTAACTGTGCGACCCTGGGTGATTGCCTCACCAAAAAGCGAAAAAAAAAAAATTAAAGTACTATATAAATAATATGCTAATATATACCAACATATCAATATTAACTGCTGCTGCTATTGCAGCTTCTGTTAACATTACTGCTATTACTATAATTATTATTATTATTATTATCATCATAATCACATGTAAACCTCTCTGATTCATGAGTCTAGTGGAACCCTTGGTTCTCCTCTTCCATAATGAAGATAGATTCTTTGTTCATTCGTCGACTAATTCAGTATATATTTATTGATTACATGTAATGTACAAGGCCTTCCTCACCTCTTTTTTCACTCTGGACTTGTAGGGAAAGCTATACAACAATTCTGAGGGAAAGAAAAAACTATGCTGTGTGCAGAATAGATTGTGTTTAAGCATCTCGCTTAAATCAGAATTCTTTTTCAGTTCATATTGTGGCTATCTACTTATAACATTGAGCTCTGAAATTGCCTACTCTGACTTTGTCATTTTTTTTTTTTTTTTTGCCACACCCTTCACTCCTCCAGGTTTAGGAATCTGTATAGCTTATTTGGAATTGGTTGCTTTGAACACCCTGTCTGTCTTCCCTTTTCTGGCATCCAAGCATGGTGGCAAATAACTATAATCCCAGACACCAAAGTAGGTGGAGGCCACTGGGAACTCTGAGCTATAGTGAGGTGACCATAGGGTATTTATTACACCAAGTTCAGTGTCTGTATGGTGAGCCCACAGGAATGGGGGGTGATCAGGTTGCTTAAGGAGGAGGGGTAAACTACTCCAGCTTGGAAATGGAACAGATTAGATCTCCCATACCATTGAGTAATAGGATCTAGCCTGAGAATGGTCCCTGTATTTCCAGTTTGGGAGAGATGGGAATATCCAGTATTAAAAAACAAAAAACAACAACAAAACCCTCAATGTACTCTTCTCACCCTGGCATCCCCTTACCCCTTTGACCTTCATCAGTTTCTTCCCTGCCTGTCCCTAACTCTGGGCCATTCTCATTCCCTTTGGAGCCACAAAATGCTGTTGAAGGAAGTTGGTTAGAAAATTGCTTTACTGAGTCCACTACACATTTATACTTAAAAGGCCCTTACTGCTGTATGGAAGTCCTTAGATTCTTATCTTAGTGAATCCCTATCATATTCTCCACACTAGCCATTCCATAGAATATTCTGTTCATCAAATATTATGTATTTTGTCATCCTAGAATTTTGATTCATAGAATATCTTAAGATATGTTTAAGAAAAATTATTCTGGCATCTGTATACTTGTTGGATTAGAGCTAGAAGATCAGTGGAAACTGGCTATTAAAGTTGTCCAGGCTTAGAAGTAATGATTGTTTAGTTGGATTAGGATGATTACTGTAAAAATGGAAAGGAAGAGGTGAATTTGAGTGCTGCAGAATTTGGATCATAGCATCATAAGCCATGACTGTCAGACATTTCAAAATTAGAATTCAGGAAGCTGTAATTTTTCCTTTTTTAGGCAGCTTGTTTTTGAGTCTCCATTACAGTGACTTCCATATGAGTTGACGATGTCCTGCAGTACTTAATTCTCTTAAAAGTTAGAATTGACAGTGCAGTACATTCAGACATAGCAATTCTTTGTTTTTTTTTTTTAAGTTTATAAAGCATTTGAGATACAATTTATATGTAATTTCCTTACATTGAGTTTTTTAGTGTAAAGAAAAAAGACAGAAGATGTTATTTTTCTAGGCCTTTATGATATTAGAAATAGACGTCAGATTCTGTCCACATGTGGATTTATATAAGAATAAAGCTGAGTAAATGGAATGTTGCTAAGCAGGAGAAATAGCTCTATGAAAATACAATGAAAGCAGCTCTGTAAATGTTTAAGGAAATCTCTATCTTTGATTGCTAAATCTTGTAGATGTGACTTGCTATTTTGAAACATTTGCAGTGACAGATGGAGTTGTGAGTCTTCATGTGTCTCAGTACCTGAACTATAGTTCTAATGGCATATGTAGTGTAAACATTTAATTTAATGACTTAGTTAATAACTAACCTGAATTTTTTTTTGTAGTTAATGGTTTCTATTCTGCTTATTACCATACCTGGATTATAAAGATTTCCTTCTAACTAAAGAAACAAATCAGCTTCATGCTAGAATGAGATTGTCCTGTTTTCTGGAGAATTCCTAATTTTTATAATACATATTGTAGTTTATTTTCTGCGTGTTCTGAAAACAAACAGAATAAATGGTAGAACAAATGACTTGAGTTCAGACACTTGGAAGCTGGAATAGATGAACTGGAATAGAAAAACATTTGGTAAACACTTATTATTTGCCAAGGTGTGCTAAGCCTTCCCTGGGCACACAAATAGAAGTGCAAGGCAGTTTTTAACTCTCAGAGAGCTCCCATCATAATTAGGGTTCACAACACATATAGGATGGTTTAGATTCAGGGCAGATACAAAGGCCCAATGGTCTTAAGCCTGGGAGTTCTTAAGGAAAAATGACAAGACAAGTGCTAAGGACCTAGTGGTCCACCACCTTACTGGAAGTATTGAAGCTGGTAAGCACACTGTCAGTGGTAATGTCCCTGATCAGTATTATTACAAAAGGAAATAATGATTCCTGAGGATCAGAATGGAGCATGGCTACTTAGTTAGTATCAACTATCACTTGGTGGGAGCTGGGCAGTGGGGTTAAGGGAGGGGAAGAGAAGATTCAGCTTTTTCCTATTGTGTCTCATGGGGGAGCTGGCATGGGGACACAGTGAGCCCTCCCCTACCAGAATCTTTGCTAAGTCTAGAATGGATAACTCACTTAAGCTCACATAGCCACTTGAAAGAGCCAATACTTGAACCTCCACATTTCTTAACTCTTTAATTTCCTTCTATACAACATCCTGAAAGACCTAGTATTATTTTATAGAAATGTTTTATATAGTGCACCCTAAGAACAGCTTTGTTAATGCTCTTGCTTTCTTAGGTGAAAGACTTTGTTATTGTACAGAAAATAGCCTTTTCAAGAATTATCTTTTTGTGATTCAGTATAGTCTGTATTAACTGTACTGAATTGCAATGTGGGCACAGTAGGAGAATTCTGGAAATTCATTTTTAGTGATACAACATTCTGTGAAATGTTTGATTGTAATTCTTTTTGGAGATTTTGTTTATATATATAATTTAGCTTTTAGAATGCTACAGTTTTACAGAATTGCCATACTTTATTCTCCAGACTGATTCTATTTTGTTTCATAGGTTTCAATCTGAACGAGAAAGTGGAGATCGGAATTTTGCAATAGGATATTACTTAAAGGAGAAAAAGGTTTTTCAGTCTTTGTTTTTTTACTACAAGTTATGCTTTTATGTTCCTTCGTTGTCTCAGTATAGATTATTTTGTTAACCATTGAAGAGTGATTACACTAACCCAGCACTTAGCTTTTAAGGTATAAACACATTTAACAATGCAAATGGGTTTTAAAATTTTATTTCAAGTTAAAAAAAAAAGATGTGATATAATATCACATTCTTAACATTTATTTGTGATTACTAAATTATCCCTTCTTATTGCTGTAATATATGCCTATAGTAGCCCCGTACCACAGAGTTTTGTAAATTAAATGGTAATACTTGTTCCACCGCTGGGGAGCCTACATTCCTAACCTACGTTCCTATACTGGGGATCCCATTTCCCATTCACATCCTTGTCCTAAAGCACCCCTGTAGTCAGGAGAAGCCTAGAGTCCTATGTTGTGTACCATCAATAAAAGTCCACTACATTCAGTGCAAAAACAAAAAAACAAAACAAAAAAAAGAAAATAACTTTAAAAGTTTCCATCATAATGTTAAAGCAGCATCTGGAAATGGATATTGAATGCTGTGACATAAGCATTATGTTGACTTATTTTGAGCTTTTTAAAAAAAATTTTCTCTCAAGTCCACATATTCATAATTGATTCTCTTCTTTTTCTAGTGTTTTCCAGAAGGTACAGACATGGTTGGTATATTAGACTTCTACTTCCAGGTAATTTGTTATGATTTCACTATATAATGTGTGTCATTGTATTATGGGTCATATTTTTATATCTGAAAAGTTGCCTGTGAAGCTGTCTATATACAAATTTTCCATTAACTTTCATTGCAAATGTGAAAAGATTGTCTCTAATAAATACTTTTAATAAGCACTTTAAGTGTTTTTTAATAAACACTTTTGTACTTTAGAATTGAATAAGCATTTAAAAATTGTAAAACTAAGGAAAAACAATTTTTCTGTTAAAGCATTGGTACTTTGTTGTAAATTAGTACTTTGACCCATAATTTCTTTAGTGTAGGGATTCCAGCACAGTTAGCAGCAGCTTCATGTTTCATGTTGCATAGGCCAAAAAAATCATCGCTTGAAGGGTAATCTTCTTGTTATGAACTTCTTTGCATGACAGTAAGTAAAGCATTGGAGCAATAGAACTTTCATGGAAAAGGAAAGAGCACTTAATATTAAGTGTCAAAATACTTTACCAAAACTAGGATCTCTAGATTTTAAACTAAGGCTGGGTGTGAAGGTGCGTGTAAGGGGAGGCTGAGGCTAGAGGGTTTTTTTCGAGCTCAGGAGTTATGTCCTACATTGGAACTCAAGCCAACTGAGTGAGCATCCACACTAAACCTAGCACCGTTGGGGTGCCAACCAGGGAGTAGGAGCCCACCAGGGTGCTTATAGAGGGGCAAACCAGTCGAGGTCAGAAACAGAGCAAGTCAAAGTTACATTAGGGTGGTTCATTGAATAAGAGTCCTGGACTTGGGAGTCAGAGAATCCTGCTTCAAATATTTACTAGTTTTATGAGGTTGGGTAAATCACTTAAGTTCTTTCTGCCTCAGTTTCCTAATAGCTCCTACCTCTCAGGGTTATTGTGAGGAGGAAAGTTATATGTAAAGCACTTTTGCAAACCTTAAAGTGTGCTGTATAAATGCTAATTGTTATCATTTTCTGTTATGATTTTCATTATTATTCATCAAACAGCAGTGGAGTCAGGCCTATGAATGCTCTTCTTTCTCACCCACAAAAAAAAAAAAATAAGCAGAGTACCAGATTAGTGAACCTTTGTTTACTATTGGAAGAATGTCTTGCTCAGCTATTTACAAAGACAGTTCTTTTGTTTCCGAGATTATGGGATCATAGATTTAGAGCTTGAAAGGATATTGGAGAACTGGGAGGGGACTTTCTGAATTTTTGTTAGAAGACTGCCCTGCTTCCACTTGCTATTTAAATAATCATTTTTATAATTATTTCTTTGAGCTTTGACCGTGAGTTTCCCTTCCTTTACATAATGTGGGGTATTCACTATAACATAACCTGATGTTTTGGTGGACTCACAGTGTGGCTTCATCTTGGATTTTTCATCTAGATACATAATTTTACAGAATAGTCTTGTTCTCTACAGCAACTTAATGAGTATGCTGTCATCATTTTCTAGTGTTCCTTGCATCTGTGTAGTATTTTTACTTATGAGATGACTTCATTTAATGTCTTAGCTTTTGTTTACAAGGTAAATGAAGTGAGATTACCTTGATGGAGGTTGGAAGATGATAAAATTACAGCTAGAAAATTCTTACATGGGTTGGAAACCCAAGGCTAGGATGCATATTTTTTCTTTTCAGAGAGTGCCTTTTCCATAAGACTGTTACTGTTGTCTGTGTATGCCTGTGTATATTCTTTCATTTTTAAAAATGCTGACCAAATTATATATCATCTAGTTAACATTCAATAAAACCTGATTAAGTAGAAACTACTTACCAGGATCCTCATCAGTAGCATTATCTACTATACCTTCCTCATTTCCTCTTCTTATACTCAAGAGACCATAGGAATTTTTCCTAGGCCTTAAGAAAGCGTAACTATCTTTCCACTGCTTTTAGTCTGAATGTTTAATTTAACTATGCTGGGAGAACACATGGTCAAGTAATGTCTAAAGTATTTAATGTAGCCCGAAAATTACTGAAATTCATTCATTCATTGTAAAATGAAAACTAGAAAGATGAGTGAATTGCAAATTAAGATACTAATAATAACTGACATTTACACAGTGCAGAATCTTTTGTGTACATTTTATCTTATAAGCCTCACAGTAGTCCTATAAAATAGATATTACTTGTTGCCATTTAACAGTTGTGTAAACTGAGGCGGAGATACAATACTATGTATACTTAGCTATAGTCAAAGAACTAGGGTTAAAGGTTATAAATCACTGACTATTAATATAAATCTTCCCTATCTTGAGGATAGGGAATCAGCCAGAAAAATAGTAAGTGCTCAAAAACAGGATATGTGGGGGAGGGGTTGCCAAAAATAAGCAACAAATAAAAATGGATATTTTTGCTGTCTTACTCTGCTAAATATCATTTATAAAAATTGTTTTGTTTTCAGTGCTGTGGACTTTGTTAAAAAGGGGCTTTGCTACGAGGGGAATTTACTGAGGAAAAATGAACTAAAGGACTAAAAATGAAAGGGATCTTAGTATTCCAACTTCCTGTTGTTTAGCTGAGTTAACTGAGGGCCAGAGAGGTTGTGACTTGCCTAAAGGTCACACAGTAAGATCGTAGCAGAGTTTTTTTAATGTGTAAACATGTTCCTGATTAGCTGACATTGGTTTCATACCGTCCTCTGCTGCCTGTATACGGTATACTCCAAAATATTTGAGGCTGTTCAAATATAGGAAATGTTTGATTTTTGAAGATCCCTTTGTGAATTCTCTGGCTTCTAATATTTTTGTCATTTAAAAAGAAAAGTTTCCAAACATGCTTGCTCTTTTTTTTTTCAGTCTTATTTCCCAAGTAAATTCTAATGTGAAAACTGGGTTTAAATACAAAACGTTTTAGTTCAGCATCTTTTTTCTTAAGAAAAATTTTTGATAAGGTAATATTCTTGTTTAGGTACATACTAGCATCCAACCCACACCGCAAAGTTGTTCTACTCTGTTCCTTCTCTCTCCTTGTTCCCACATATTGTCTAGCTACCCTCACTCTCCTCCTCAACAACCTGAATATTTTTCCCCTGAAATTGGGAGGTTTAATTAATAAATCAACAAACATTTAATCAGGTACATATTCTGTACTAGACATTGTGCAAGGCATTAGAGATACAAAGACAGAGAGGAAAGTTTGGAAGAGCTATAGGTCTGTGGAAGAAAATAATGAGTTTTACTATGGACATACTGAGTTTTAGATCCCTTTGGGACATCTAGTTTGAAATTTCCAATAGTTAATTGGACATTTTTCTTACTAATTTTGAGGCTCTACTAGATCTTTCTGCATTTATATCATTCAAATAACTCTTTGCTTAACTCCAGAGTTGAAAGCCACTCCTTACTTAGATAATTTGTGCCAGATGTACTGAGCTGGTGCTAATTTAACGGTAGCTTGAATTGGGATAGCTGCAACATCCTTCTGAGACACAGAATTCTGTAGGCCTACCTGTGTCTTTTCTGTAATTCCTTTAGTGAACTAGACCTTGGCAGAGAACCGAGGGCCCAGTATACAGGTCTGGGTGTCATCTGCGTAGGGATAATAATTTAAACCCATGGGGTCTGATTAAGTCACCAAAAATGCAGAGAGAGTAAAGGAGGGCATCCAGGACTGAGCTTTGGAGTATACCCACAGTTAGGGGTGGCTTCATATGATGATTCAGCAAAGGAAACTGAGGAAAGGTCAGAGAGGTAGAGGAATAAGAGAGAGAATACAGATGGAAGAGGATTAAGTGCTTTTTATTCTATGTAATTTTTAAATTTGTCCCAAATATCTTGCCAAATATTTGTCCCAATGAAGGGGTAGGTTCCTAGTATATGAAACCTGTGGGAATCAAATAAATATTTTCTTCATCTAATTTAACTTTTTTAGTTCTAACACTGTCTTAACTTTTAAAATGTGGCATGTTTCATTTTCCTTGTTGTTGAAATAAAAATGTGTCCTTTACTTTGAGTATTCCTGCTTAAGCAATATAATGTAAAGTGGTTCTTCGTTCTTGAACGAATGAATGAAAAGACATTTATTAAATGTTTACTATGTGTCAAGGATGAGGTATACATTTATGAAATTGGAGAGAATCTCTGATCTCAAGGAACCTGGGTTCTAATAAGGGAGCAAAACATTGGGAAGGAGTGGCCAGGGAGGTATATTTTAGTTTGGAAAATTGCAGTGATGGTGAGTAGAGCCATAGAGGAATAGATTGATAAATTCTTTCCCATACCAATAGCAGCATTGTTTGATTATGGTTCCAAAACTATTGGGGGGGAGGAACCTATGTATGTATCTAGTAGTAGTGTAGTTGGCAAGAGAGTGACAGGGCAGTCTAGTCTGTCTGGGACTATTTGGATATAATGGGCTCCATGAGGCACTCGGCAATCAGGCAAGTAAGGCTTGGAGTAACTTGTCTGAGAGGGAGAGGAATGGGTAGTGGATCTGTAATTTCACTGGTTTAGGAAACCCCCAGGTGAAGAAACTCTTTCTACCAATGAGAGAGCTAGTATGCCTGAATCAAGTCTTCCACTACACTATGCAGCCTCACTTGTGTGGCTCATTAATATTGTCATTTTGGGAACTGGGTTCTAATGCTAAGTCTGCTCTAGAATAACAGGCCATTTCATTTATCAGAAAGTTTTTTAGTAAAGTGAGATCTATGTAATATCATCCTACAGGGGTGGGGAACCTTCAGCCTAGAGGCCACATGTAGCCCTCTAAGTCCTTGGGTGCGCCCTTTGACTGAGTCCAAATTTTACAGAACGTATCCTTTTATTAAGGGGATTTGTTCTGTGAAATCTGGATTCAGTGAAAGGGCCGCACCCAAGGAACCTAGAGAGCCACATGTGGCCTCAAGGCCACAGGTTCCCCTCCCTGTATAATAGTACTGTGTTATCCCCCCAGGAACAGAGTTGTCATATGTCCATAAAATAAGAATTCAGATAGCCTAACCTAGGAGTTAATTTTAAATTTGTCTTGTAAGAAATTAGAATTTACATTTTCAGAATTCTTCTTTCTTTTTTTTAGTTGTGTTCTATTGAAGTGACTTGTGAATCAGCCAGTGTGATGGCTTCCACATTAGCTAATGGTGGTTTCTGCCCAATTACTGGTGAAAGAGTGCTGAGCCCTGAAGCGGTTCGAAATACACTAAGTTTGATGCATTCTTGTGGCATGTATGACTTCTCAGGTCAATTTGCTTTCCATGTAAGTAATTACTACATGCTAATTTTCTCTAGCAAGAAACTAGTCTGGACTGGTTTTAAAAGATATGTTCTGAAAACATTTGTACTTTGCATTTACACTGTATAATGACTACATAAAGAGTCTTATTATACATAAAGAGTCTTATTATCAGGGTTAATTTATTACACAATTGGTAAGTAACACAGCTAAGCATTATCTTTACTGTTCCTAACTCTAAGACTGAAAAAAAAAAAAACTCTAGCACTAGTTTATAGAAATACTTCATGTCCATTTGTATTTTCAGGGTAAATAGAGACATACTTAAAGCTGTTAATGTTTAGTTTAACACTGCAGTGATTAATGCTTCAAGAATTCCTTAAGTTTAAAAGTGATCCTTTAATTGGTTTGGTAAACTCTTAACATAAATGGTTTTAAAGTTAGATCAATTTAAAGCTGTTACTAATTAGTCTAGGAAAGGACTAAAAGCATGAGAAACCTCTTTCCATGTTAGCCTGTTAAAAACCTATTTCCTTCTGCTCTTTTACATATTTTCCATTTATGAGTTTTGAAGAGCATGTGATTTCTTAAAAAAATCCTTTATGTTTCAAGCCTTGTTTGTGTGTGGGGGCGAGCCTTTGTTTTACTTTTTTTCCCTCAGTCATTTATTCAGTAACCATTTAATTGTCTCAACACCCAAAACACAAAGATTGGCATAATATTTATGCTGTTGGTTATTTTGAAGAGGAAAGTAAATTTGAATAGGATATCCCTCCTTTTTATATTTTTTGTATCCCATGTAACAAGCATATAGGGACAGGTAGTCTATAAGAAGTTAATGCATTTAAAGATTCCATCATCACATATTTCAGTCAGATTATAGGTAACTAGGTGGCATAATGGATTGAGTGCTAGAGACTTAGAGACAGGAAGATATGAATTCTATTTCTGACAGAAGTTTAATAGATTTGCAAACCTTAAAGTGTTATATAAATGTTAGCTTTTCTTACTGTTTATCATCATGTTAACTTGAATGACATTTTTCTTTAATATTTTGCAGGTTGGTCTTCCTGCAAAATCTGGAGTTGCTGGAGGCATTCTTTTAGTTGTTCCTAATGTTATGGGAATGATGTGCTGGTCTCCTCCATTGGATAAGATGGGCAATAGTGTTAAGGGAATTCACTTCTGTCATGTAAGCAAATTTTCTTAATAAGAATTGTAACCAAAGAGTCATTACCCCAAGAAATAATATTAAGTCATTGTTGTTGTTAGAAAATAATACGCTTTTTTGCCTATGTCTCATTGAGGGTTGATACCCAAGATAAATAAGATAATAAGAGAGCATCTTGCTGCCATTAATGAATTTCACTGACCTGGATGAGTTTGAATCAGTAGGACAGATCCCATGAGCCATATCTCAGGACATTGAAGAACTAGCAAATATGATTCCTGAGTCCTTATTGGTGATCTTGGAAAGTTCACGTAGAACAGGAGAGGTATACCACAGAATTGGAGAAGGGAGCATTGTCCCAGTTTCCAGATGGGGAAAGACAATGGAGTCTGCAAGCTAGGGACTAGTGAACTTGATTTTGATTTCTGGCCAAAAAAGAACATTAAAGGGCAAATCTTTATATCAGTGAATATCCAGAAGAGGAAGCAGTGGTCACTAAGAAGCAATGTGACTTCAGCAAGAAAAAATTTCCTCTTGACAGGGTTACTGAACTGATAGACCCAGGGAAGGCAAAGTCTGGTGTTATTTTTGTGGGAAAGATGGAGAGAGGTAGTCAGGGTTTATTAAGCTTTTACTGTCATACACCCCTTTGGCAGTCTGGTGAAATCTATGGACCAGTGCTCAGGATAATGTTTTAAATAACTAGAATAAAATACATAAGATTACAAAGGAAACCAATTACATTCAGATACAAATATCCACATTAAAAAAAAACAAATTCATGGATCCCAGGTTAGTATAATACTATAGTTAGTATCATATAATTAAGTGGTATTAGAACTGGTTGAATGACCAGAAACAGAATAATAATCATTGGGAGTGTTATGCAAACTTGGAAGGATGTTTCCAGTGAGGTAGTATCCCATGGCATGGATCTTTGCTTGGTCATGTGATATTTTAACATTTTAATAGGTGATTTAAATTAAGGGTGGTAAGATGGTATTTTTTTCAGGTATGCAGATGACACAACTCTCGATGCAGTGGCTAACACAGTGGATGAATTAGGATTCAAAAAGCTCTGTACAGGTTAGAGCTTTTAGCTGAATGCATAATGAAATTTAATAGAACTAAATTTCAAATTTTTTACTTAGCTTAATAAAAGTAATTTCCCAAATACAAGGTGAGTGAGGCATAGCTAAACAGAAGTTTGAAAAAGATACAGGGAATGAGGAGATTGGGGTTAGTTGACTTTAAATGCAATATGATTCAACACTGTGATAAAGCAACCAAGAAAATTAATTTAACAGTCTGAATTAAGAGAGACCTAGTGTCAATGACTAGGGAAGTGTTGCCTTCTAGTATGTTCTGCCTTGGTCAGAGCCTCCTCTTCTAGAGGATTGTGTTTGAGTTTGGGAAATCACATTTTAGGAAGGACAAAGGATATAGAATAATGGTGGAGGAAGACCTCAAATTCATGTCATGAGAGACTCTGTTGAAGGAATTTAGAGACTTAGACCCTGGAAGATACAACTGTTCTCCTGGTGTTTGAAGATCCATTATATGGAGGAGCCCCAGATGATTGGTCCCAGAAGGCATAACTAGGACCAATGGATGGAAGTTGTTCATTCGGTTTTTTTTCAGTCATATCCAATTCTTCAGGATCCTATTTGGAGTTTTTCTTGGCAAAAATACTGGAGTGGTTTGCCATTTCCTTCTCCAGCTCATTTTACAGATGATGAGGAAACTGAGGCAAACAGGGTTAAGTGTCTGAGTCTGGTTTTGTAGTCAGGTCCTCCTAATATCAGGGCCAGCAGTGCACCACCTAGCTGCCCTTGGGTATGGAAGTCACAAAAAGTTAAATTTAGGTTTGATGAAAAGATAAAAGTAAAACTTGACTGCATTTTCTTAAAAATGTATTTTATTTTGTATTGGGAATACTCATGATGAATTATTAATAATTAGTAAGCTAATTTCTTATATCATCTCTTTAATTTACAGGATCTGGTTTCTTTGTGTAATTTCCATAACTATGATAATTTGAGACACTTTGCAAAAAAACTTGATCCTCGAAGAGAAGGTGGTGATCAGAGGGTAAGCTAAAACTTCATTTTTATACTACACTATATAGTCTGTTTTATAGTAAAGGAATAAGAGATGTACCTTTCATTGGTATGTCAGTATTTAATAAAGCTTTTTAGTTTAGGCTTTTATTAACTATGAATGAGGCTAAATAAATTATTGGAAGCATTTGTGGAAATTATCTTGAATTCACATATATGCACAATAAGTGTTTTTCCTTGTGTTTTTAAAAACTAGAGCAATTTATTCTTGATAAATAAGATTTCTGTCTTCTGCACTACTTATTGAATACGAGATTTGGGATTAATTCTTTATAGAGATGTAGGTAGACATTGATAGTGCTGCAAACAAATATGCTTTGTTTTCAATGTTTGTTAGTTTAAAAAGCGAGTTGTGCTTTGAAGTGAACCTTTTGTTCTGACTAGAATGTTGGTGGTTAAGTTAGAAAAGAAGGGAGCAGCTATAGGGTTAGTGGTAGAGGTTACCAAGTTGAGAAAGAAAGTTTTCTAGGTCATGGTAAGTTAAAAAATTTTTCATTTTAAAAAAGTTTTATTATGTGTGCATTTTCAACCAGTAATATCCTCAGTTGAAAGTTGTGTTTTTATTTGTATCAGTAAGTTAGGTTCCAAGTATTGCAGTTTTCATTATCCCATTGTTTTGAGGCTAGCTTCAGTGAGAGTCAAATTCAGCATTATTGCACCTATAAAAATATTGGGTTGGTCTTTGGACTCATGTGTTGGGAGTTTTCTGTCAGTTTTCTTTTGCATTTCATGTAAAATGGGTATAGTAATTTTTAGATCATAGAAATTTGAAGCTTTCTATAACCAGAAAAAGATCTGATAAATGTTACATGATGTACTTGTTATTCTCCCTTGGAATAATAACAGTGATAATAGCTAACATTTATAGAATGCTGTAAGGTTTGCAAAGCACTTTACGTAAGTTATATTATTTGTTACTCTCTTTTGAATAGTTTCACAAAGTTACATAAGAGTAATGCAAGACAAGATAGAACCTTCCATAAGAGGTATACTAAATTACATGAAATAAAATATCAGGTGGTGGTGGTGGTGGGTGAATGCTAATGGATTCTAATAACATTCATTGAAAAATACCATTTTGTAGCTTGGACCTTTCTTCACTCAAGTGCACTAATAAAGTTATGTATGTTGCTTGAACAACTAGCATTCCTTTGGACCCTTGGATT
>NW_020950894.1:0-1733 GCF_900497805.2 Vombatus ursinus
TTCTCTTCTCTTCTCTTCTCTTCTCTTCTCTTCTCTTCTCTTCTCTTTTCTTCTCTTCCCTTCCCTTCACATCCCCCCCTTTGCTCTCCTCTCCTGTCTTGTCTTTTCCTATTCTCTAATTTCCTTTCTTCTCCCCTGCTCTTTTCCCCTTTCTGTCTGTTTCTGTCTTTATCTGTCTCTGTCTTTCTGTTGTGGTTTTTCTATTATCTTTGTCTCTGTTTCTGCCTGTCTGTTTCTGTCTCTGTGTCTCTGTGTCTCTGTCTCTGTCTGTCTCTCTGTGTGTCTCTATCTCTCTGTCACTCTGTCTTTGTCTCTGTCTTTATCTCTGCCTCTCTGTCTCTCTGTCTCTCTGTCTCTCTGTCTCTCTGTCTCTCTGTCTCTCTGTCTCTCTGTCTCTCTCTCTCTCTCTCTCTCCCTCTCTCTCTCATATTTCACTATCTTCAGGTCCTCTCCATTTGTCCAAAGGACATGAGAGCAGATATCTGTGTGCATCTGAACCGCAAGGTTTTTAATGAGCATCCTGCCTTCCGACTGGCCAGTGATGGATGCCTACGCGCCTTGGCAGTGGAATTCCAAACAATTCACTGTGCTCCAGGAGACCTCATCTACCATGCTGGAGAAAGTGTGGATGCCCTCTGCTTTGTGGTATCAGGATCCCTCGAAGTTATACAGGATGATGAGGTGGTGGCTATTTTAGGTACTGTGAGCTTTCCTGACATAATAGAGTATTATTTTCTAACATAATAGAATATTCAGAGTATTTTGTTTCTCAATTTTGCTAAAAAGAGAATTTGCCTTATTTTGGTGACTGGAAGTTGGATTCCTGATGAAGGATACATTTTAGTGGAACACAGATAAGATACAGCCAAGAAAATTAGTATTGGTCAAGGGCCAAGTAGCCTAATAAAACTTGGATTTTGAAACAAGAAAAAAGCTTAAAATTGAAAATGCTTCCTATAGCTTTGTGGGACTGCATATTATCAGACTACTGATACTTGTAGTATTAACACACTTTATCACCACAATATTCTTTAGTTTGGGGAAGGATTAGTGAAATAAGAGGCTTTTGAAATGATCCAGTCTAACCTTTGCATTTTGCAGATGAAGAAGTTGAGGTCCAAGGACACAAAGGTGGTTAGTAACAGAGATGGCCAGGTTTCTTACCTCTGAGTCATTGCTTTATTTCATCATGCTACAGTCTCCCCAGTACTAACATAAAAAGGAAATAAACTGGACTTGGACCTGAATAGTAAAGTAGGACTGTTTTAGGAGATAATTATAGGCAGCTGCTGTGAAAGAGTGATCACAATATAATTAAATTCATTTAAGATTAGATGAGTTTTCTTTTATTTTTTTTCCTGGAACATCTTTGAAAACTGATTTCATCCACTAAATATCAACCAGGAAAATGTGATTTGTTGAAAAAGAGAGCATACTAAAACTAATGAGCACCAGTGGTAAAGACTTCAATGTAACAAAAAGTTTTGAATAGTTAGAGCTGTCCAATAGTGGGGTGGGTTACCTTAAAAGATGGTGTGTTCCCTGGATATCACTGGATATCTTCAAACAGAACCTGGATGAGCACTTGTCAGTGCTATTCTGTAGGAGATTCCTTTTTTGCAAATTGATTTGGACTAAAGGACTTCTCAGGTTCATTCCAGTTTTGACACGTTATTCTTTATTACTAAAAAAAAAAAGAGGTCAAAACAGGGTGCATATTGGATAAAATAAAC
>NW_020950895.1:0-8093 GCF_900497805.2 Vombatus ursinus
TATGTGTATATATATATGTGTGTGTGCGTGTGTGTGTGTGTGTGTGTTTGTGAATATATATATACGCATGCCTGTCTTACCCATTAGGGAAATAGGAGGGGAAGGGCATAAGAGCTATAGAGGTGATAATACAGGGGAGGGCAGATTGGGTGAGGCATTGGTCAGAACCAAAACCTACTTTTGAGGTGGGACAGGATAAAAAGAGAGAAGGATAAACAGAGGAAAATGGGATGGAAGGAAATTTGCAATTAGTGATGATAATTTTGAATGTAATTGAGATCAGCTAACCCAT
Organism: Vombatus ursinus; assembly: GCF_900497805.2. NCBI lineage: Eukaryota > Metazoa > Chordata > Mammalia > Diprotodontia > Vombatidae > Vombatus > Vombatus ursinus. The sequence goes on from NW_020950895.1 coordinate 293, forward strand.
GGAATGGAAACAGAATGTATTAGAAACCAGAATCCAACAATATGGTATACACAAGAGATACACTTGGGACAAAAAGACACATACAAAGTAGGAGTGAAGGCCTGGAGCAACCTATTATGCTTCAGTTGAAGTGAAGAGGGCAAGGTGGCAATCATAATCTCTGATGAAGCAGAAGCAAAAATAGACTTAATTGAAAGAGATAATCAGGGAACCTTGTTATCATTGTTGCTGTTGTTGTTCAGTTATGCCCAACTCTCCATGACCCCATTTTGAAGTTTTCTTGGCAAAGATTCTGAAGTGGTTTGTCATTTTCCTCTCCAGTTCATTTTACTGATGAGGAACTGAGGCAAAGAGGGTTAAGCAATTTGTTCAGGGTTATACAACCAGTAAGTATCTGAGACTGATTTGAACTAATGAATATGAGTCTCCCTGATTCCAAGACCAGTACTCTATGCATTGCTACCATAAGCAATGAAGCAATATCAAAACATTTACAGCAGGATTTTCCAATAAAGGTAACATTTCTCAAATATATAGGAAACTGAGTCAAATTTATATAAAAATATAGAAGCCATTCCCCAGTTGATAAATGGTCAAAGGATATGAATAGGCAGTTTACACAAGAAGAAATCAAAGCTGTCTATAGTCATATTAAAAAAAATGCTCTAAATAACTGTTAATTAGAGAAGGGAAAATTAAAACAATTTTGAGCTACCATCTCACACCTATAAAAAAGACAAATACTGAGGGGTTTCCGCTTCAGGGAGCCAAGATAGCAGAGTAAAAAAGGTAGTTGCTCTCACCCTCCCCTTTCAACCTCTGAAAACCCAGAAAATATCACTCCAGAAAAAACCCTGGAACAGCTGGACCAGAAGAAAGATGGGAGCAGCAGTGCAGTAGCCCAGCAAACGGGTCTCCCAGTGCCTCAGCAAAAATAAGGGAAGCAGCACTACAAAGGGCCCCAGGCAGATAAGCACCCAGCAGCATTCCTCTGAAAGGAGCTGAAGAAAGCAACCTAGAGGTGTCAAAAAGTTCCAGCCTTGCTGATTCCAGCCCAACACCAGATAAGCTGCCAGAACCCTACAGCCTCCAATTGCCAACATAAGAGGTCCCAGAACACGAAGCCAGTGACCAAGACCTAGGCTCCCAACATAAGAAGCTTGGGGTCAGTGCCCTCTGCTCCCCAGCAGGAGAGCTTAATCCCTTTAAAGGTCAGGGAATAAAGAAACACCATGGGTAAAAAGAAATGTATGATAGATTCACATTATGAGAAGAGTAAAGATCAAGACAGAAATTCTGAAGAGGAGAACACTGTCATCAAACCCACATCTGCAACATCAAAAGGGAATATGAACTGGTCTGAAGGCCAAAAAGGCTTCTCAGAAGAGCTCAAGAAGGATTTTAAAAGTCAAATGAGAGAGGTAGAAGAGTCCTTTAAAAGTACAATTGGCCAATTGGAAAAAAAGTACACTGAAGAAAACAAGTCCCTAAAACACACAATTGGCCAATTGGAAAAAAAGTACGATGAAGAAAATAAATCCCTTAAAAATACAATCTTCCAATTGGAGAAGAAAGTACAAAATCTAACAGAAAAAACAATATGTTAAAAATTTGAATTGAACAAATGGAAACTAATGACTCTATGAGAGAACAAGAATCAGTCAAACAGAAACAAAAAAATGAAAAAATAGATGAAAACGTAAAATACCTCATGGGTAAAACAGCTGACCTGGTAAATCCATCCAGGAGAGACAATTTAAAAATTATAGACTTCCCTGAAAGTCATGATGAAAAAAAGAGCCTGGACAATATCCTTCAGGAAATCATAAAGGAAAACTGCCCTGAAGTCCTAGAACCTGAAGGTAAAATAACTATAGAAAGAATCCATTGCTCCCTGCCTGAAAGAGATCCCAAATTGAAAATGCCAAGAAATATAATAGCTAAATTCCAAAATTACCAGATAAAAGAGAAATTACTGCAAGCAATCAGAAAGAAACAATTTAAATATCATGGAACCACAGTCAGGATTACACAGGACCTTGCAGCCTCTACATTAAAAGACTGTAGGGCATGGAACATGATATTGCATAAGGCAAAGGAGGTTGGAGTGCAGCCAAAGATTAACTACCCAGCAAAAATGAGCGTGATTTTTCAGGGAAGGAGATGGATATTCAATGAAATAGGGGACTTCCAAACGTTCCTGATAAAAAGACCAGAGCTCAACAAAAAATTTGATCTTCAAGTACAAGATTCAAGAGAGACATAAAAAGGTAAATGGGACAGAAAGATAGAATAATAAGGGCAAAATGTTTACATCCCTACAAGGTAAGATGACACTTGCAACTCTTGAGAACTGTATTGTTATTATACCATGTTAAGGGAGTATACATAAAGGGGGTGGATATAAGTTGACTTTGATGTAATGATAAAAAAAAATTTAATCAAGTGGGTTAAATGGATCCAAGTAAGTGGATTAGTCTGAGCTAAGAAAATGTACTGAGAAAGGAGGAGGCAGACAAGGGCAAATTACATTACAGGAAAAGACACAAAAACCTATTAGAGCAGAGGTAAAGAAGGGGGGGGATGAGTGTTATTTGAACCTTACTCTCATCAGATTTGGCTCAAGAAGGGAATAACATAATCAGTTAGGTATAGAAATCTAACTTGTACTATAGGTAGTAAGAGGGGAAAGGGGAACAGGGAAAGAAAAGGGAGGGGGGGTAGAAGGGAGGGAAAAAGCAATAAAGGTAAAGGGGAAGAAAAGGGAAAGGGATAATAGAAGGGAGGTGGGACCCAAGGAGGCCCTTGTCAAAAGCAAAACAGTAGTGGGGTGGGGGAAAGGAGAAAGGAGAAAGAAAAGCATAAACAGGGGGGAGAAAAGGATGGAGAAAAAGACACAGATAGCAATCATAACTGTAAATGTAAATGGGATGAACTTTCCCATAAAATGGAAGCATATAGCAGATTGGATTAAAAACCATAATCTTACAATATGTTGTTTATAGGAAACACATTTGAGAAAGAGTGACACATACAGGGTAAAGGTAAAAGGCTGGAGCAAAATATATTATGCTTCAGCTGAAGTAAGAAAAGCAGGGATAGCAATCCTGATCTCAGACAAAGCAAAAGCAAAAATAGGTCTTAACAAAAGAGATAATGAAGGAAACTGCATCCTGCTAACAGGCACCATAGACAATGAAGTAATATCATTACTAAACATATATGCACCAAATGGTATAGCATCCAAATTCTTAGAGGAGAAGTTCAGGGAGTTACAGGAAGATATAGATAGCAAAACTATACTAGTGAGGGACCTCAACCTCCTCCTCTCTGAACTAGATAAATCTAACTACAAAATAAACAAGAAAGAAGTTAAGGAGGTGAATAGAACATTAGAAAAGTTAGGTATGATAAACCTGTGGAGAAAACTGAATAGGGATAGAAAGGAATACACTTTTTTCTCGGCGGTACATGGCACATACACAAAAATTAACCATGTACTAGGGCATAAAAACCTTGCAATCCAAAGCAGAAAGGCAGAAATAGTAAATGCATCCTTTTCAGATCATGATGCAATAAAAATTATATGTAATAAAGGGCCATGGAAAGATAGACTAAAAAATAATTGGAAACTAAATCATCTAATCATAAAAATTGATTGGGCCAAAGAACAAATAATAGAAACAATCAATAATTTCATTCAAGAGGATGACAATAATGAGACAACATACCAAAAGTTATGGGATGCAGCAAAAGCAGTTCTTAGGGGAAGTTTTATATCTCTAAATGCTTACATAAATAAAATACAAAAAGAGGAGATCAATGAATTGGGAATACAAATAAAAATACTAGAAAAAGAACAAATTAAAAATCCTCAATTAAACACCAAATTAGAAATATTGAAAACCAAAGGAAAAATAAATAAAATTGAAATTAAGAATACTATTGAACTAATAAATAAAACTAAGAGCTGGTTTTATGAAAAAACCAATAAAATAGATGAACCTTTGGTTAATCTAATTAGAAAAAAGAAAGAAGAAAGCCAAATTACTAGTATCAAGAATGAAAGGGGTGAAACTACCACCAAGGAAGAGGAAATTAAAACAACAATTAGGAATTATTTTGCCCAACTGTATGCCAACAAATTTGACAATCTTAGTGAAATGGATATATATTAACAAAAATATAAATTGCCCAGATTAACAGAAGAGGAAGTAAAATACTTAAATAACCCCATCTCAGAAAAAGAAATTGAACAAGTCAATGATGTATTCCCTAGGAAAAAATTTCCAGGGCCAGATGGATTTACATGCGAATTCTATCAAACATTTAAAGAACAATTAATTCCAATACTATATAGACTATTTGGGAAAATAGGTGAAAAAGGAGTCTTACCAAATTCTTTTTATGATATGGTGCTGATACCTAAACCAGTAAGAGTCAAAACAGAGAAAGAAAATTATAGAACAATTTTTGTAATGAATATAGATGCAAAAATTTTAAACAAAATATTAGCAAATAAATTTTAGCAACTTATCACATGAATAATACACTATGACTAGGTAGGATTTATACCAGGAATGCAGGGCTGGTTCAATATAAGGAAAACTATCAGCATAATCCATCATATCAACACCAAAACTAACAGAAACCACATGATCATCTCAATAGATGCAGAAAAAGCTTTTGACAAAATACAACACCTATTCCTCTTAAAAGTACTAGAGAGCATAGGTATAAATGAAGTATTCCTTAAAATAATAAATAGTATGTATCTAAAACCTTCAGCAAGGATAATATGTAATGGGGACAAGCTAGAAGCATTTCCAATAAGATCAGGGGTGAAACAAGGATGTCCACTATCACCACTGTTATTCAACATCATACTGGAAATGTTAGCTTTAGCAATAAGAGAAGAAAAAAACATTGAAGGCATTAGAATAGGCAAAGAAGAAACAAAGCTATCACTTTTTGCAGATGACATGATGTTATACTTAGAGAATCCCAGAGAATCAAGTAAAAAACTACTTGAAATAATAAACAACTTTAGCAAAGTTGCAGGCTATAAAATAAATCCACATAAATCATTGGTGTTTCTATATATTACCAACAAAGCCCAATAGCAAGAGATAGAAACAGAAATTCCATTTAAACTTACTGTAGACATTATAAAATATTTAGGAATCTACCTACCAAAACAAACCCAGGAACTCTATGAACACAATTACAAAACACTTTTCATGCAAATAAAATCAGATCTAAATAATTGGAAAAACATCAGTTGCTCCTGAGCTAATATAATAAAGATGACAATTCTACCTAAGCTAATTTACTTATTCAGTGCCATACCAATCAAACTACCAAAAATTATTTAATAGAGTTAGAAAAAATAATAACAAGATTCATTTGGAGGAACAAAAGGTCCAGAATATCAAGAGAATTAATGAAAAGAAATGCAGGGGAAGGTGGCCAAGCCATTCCAGATCTCAAATTGTATTATAAAGCAGCAATCATCAAAAATGCTTGGTACTGGCTAAGAAATAGAGTGGTGGATCAGTGGAATAGGTTAAATATGCAAGACCCAGTAGTTAATGACTATAGTAATCTATTATTTGATAAACCCGAAGACCCCAGCTTCTGGGATAATAACCCACTATTTGAAAAAAAAAAACTGCTGGGAAAACTGGAAAAGAGTACGGCAGAAACTAGGCATAGACCAAAATCTCACACCACATACCAAAATAAAGTCAAAATGGGTACATGATTTAGATATAAAGGCTGATACTATAAGCAAACTGAGAGATCAAGGAATAGTTTACCTGTCAGTTCTATGGAGAACAGAAGAATTCATGACCAAACAGGAGATAGAGAACATTATGAAAAGCAAAATAGATAATTTTGATTACATTAAATTGAAAAGTTTTTGTACAGACAAAGCCAATGAAACTAAGATTAGAAGGAAAGTAGAAAATTGGGAAATAATTTTTACAACCAGTCTCTCTGATAAAAGCCTCATTTCTAAAATATATAGAAAATTAAGTCAAATTTATAAGAATACAAGCCATTCCCCAACTGAGAAGTGGTCAAAGGATATGAACAGACTGTTCTCAGATGAAGAAATTAAAGCCATCTATAATCATATGAAAAAATGCTCTAAATCACTATTTATTAGAGAAATGAAAATCAAAACAACTCTGAGGTACCACATCACACCTATCAGAATGGCCAACATAACAAAACAGGAAAATGATAAATGTTGGCGAAGATATGGGAAAATTGGAACACTAATGCATTGTTGGTGGAATTGTGAAATGATCCTATCATTTTGGAGAGCAATTTGGAACTATGCCCAAAGGGCTATAAAAATGTGCATACCCTTTGACCTAGCAATAGCACTTCTAGGGCTATATCCCAAAGAGACGACACAAATGGGAAAAGGACCTACATTTACAAAAATATTCATAGCAGCTCTTTTTGTGGTAGCAAAAAATTGGAAATTGCAGGGATGCTCATCAATTGAGGAATGGCTGAACAAGTTGTGGCATATTATTGTGATGGAGTAGTACTGTGCTATAAAAAAATTACAAGGGGGTGGTGTCAGAAAAGCATGACAAGACCTATATTAATTGATGCAAAGTGAAGTGAGAAGAACCAGTAGATTATTTTACATAGTAACACCAACATCGTGATGATGGTCAACTGTGAAAGACTTGGCTACTCTGATCAATACAGTGATTCAAGACAGTTCCAAAGGATGCATGGCAAAAAAAGGCTATTCACCTCCAGAGAGACCAATGATGAACTCTGAGTGTAAACTGAAGTATACTTTTTTGCTTTATTTAATTTTTTTGCTTTTTTGTAATATGGCTAATATGGAATATGTTTTGCATGATTTAACATGCATAACTGATATATTGTTAACCTTCTCAGTGGGTGTGGTAGTGGTGGGAAGGAGAGAGAATCTGGAACTCAAAATTTAAAAAGAAAAGAATGTTAAAACATTAATAAATTTAAAACAAAAAATTGTATATAAAGATCATTCTATGTAGGAATAGCTCAGTGGGGGAGGATTTCAAATTGGGTTTGTGCAATCCTACCTGAAGGGGATTTTTGGATATCCTCTTCATTTTCCTTACATTCTTGGGACTCTATAATTAAATATGATCTCCATTTTCATCTGGTATCTAATTTCCTGGCTAAAAGCTATAAGCAATAAAGGTCTGCTTCTCACCGACTCAGTTTTCTAAGCACAGGCCTCCCATTTGTTCTTTCTTCTAAAAGTTGACTATGGTTTTCTTCTTACCATTGCCCTTGGCAGTCCTTTGAAGCCAGAGAATAGAATGTTCTCAGCTTGGGTTGCAAAAAAGATTTGCCTGTCTTGCTGACATTTCCAGCTGCCTAAGCCCTCCATGGTGCTTGTAAATACCTTTTTATTCCCTAGACAGGAATTCATCTTGTAGGGGAAAGAATTCTTGCACAAAGTGAAAAGTATATAGGTAGTCACACAGTATCAGGCAGTGTCAGCATGCCTAGTTACTTCTACTGCATACTGTCCTTGTTTAGGTAGGTAATGTGAATTCGCCTGTAATATGGAGTTAAATTCATATATTTGAATATGTGTTTAGCTACAAAGAGTTTTTAAAACACCAATTAGAAAAATCTTATTTGGTAGTGGTACTTCTGCTAAAATGTTTTTGAAATTTAGATATTTATCCCTGTTTGTGATGTGGCCATTTCTTTTCTCCTCTCTTTTCCTCTTCTCTTCTCTTCTCTTCTCTTCTCTTCTCTTCTCTTCTCTTCT
>NW_020950896.1:0-1734 GCF_900497805.2 Vombatus ursinus
TTCTCTTCTCTTCTCTTCTCTTCTCTTCTCTTCTCTTCTCTTCTCTTTTCTTCTCTTCCCTTCCCTTCACATCCCCCCCTTTGCTCTCCTCTCCTGTCTTGTCTTTTCCTATTCTCTAATTTCCTTTCTTCTCCCCTGCTCTTTTCCCCTTTCTGTCTGTTTCTGTCTTTATCTGTCTCTGTCTTTCTGTTGTGGTTTTTCTATTATCTTTGTCTCTGTTTCTGCCTGTCTGTTTCTGTCTCTGTGTCTCTGTGTCTCTGTCTCTGTCTGTCTCTCTGTGTGTCTCTATCTCTCTGTCACTCTGTCTTTGTCTCTGTCTTTATCTCTGCCTCTCTGTCTCTCTGTCTCTCTGTCTCTCTGTCTCTCTGTCTCTCTGTCTCTCTGTCTCTCTGTCTCTCTCTCTCTCTCTCTCTCCCTCTCTCTCTCATATTTCACTATCTTCAGGTCCTCTCCATTTGTCCAAAGGACATGAGAGCAGATATCTGTGTGCATCTGAACCGCAAGGTTTTTAATGAGCATCCTGCCTTCCGACTGGCCAGTGATGGATGCCTACGCGCCTTGGCAGTGGAATTCCAAACAATTCACTGTGCTCCAGGAGACCTCATCTACCATGCTGGAGAAAGTGTGGATGCCCTCTGCTTTGTGGTATCAGGATCCCTCGAAGTTATACAGGATGATGAGGTGGTGGCTATTTTAGGTACTGTGAGCTTTCCTGACATAATAGAGTATTATTTTCTAACATAATAGAATATTCAGAGTATTTTGTTTCTCAATTTTGCTAAAAAGAGAATTTGCCTTATTTTGGTGACTGGAAGTTGGATTCCTGATGAAGGATACATTTTAGTGGAACACAGATAAGATACAGCCAAGAAAATTAGTATTGGTCAAGGGCCAAGTAGCCTAATAAAACTTGGATTTTGAAACAAGAAAAAAGCTTAAAATTGAAAATGCTTCCTATAGCTTTGTGGGACTGCATATTATCAGACTACTGATACTTGTAGTATTAACACACTTTATCACCACAATATTCTTTAGTTTGGGGAAGGATTAGTGAAATAAGAGGCTTTTGAAATGATCCAGTCTAACCTTTGCATTTTGCAGATGAAGAAGTTGAGGTCCAAGGACACAAAGGTGGTTAGTAACAGAGATGGCCAGGTTTCTTACCTCTGAGTCATTGCTTTATTTCATCATGCTACAGTCTCCCCAGTACTAACATAAAAAGGAAATAAACTGGACTTGGACCTGAATAGTAAAGTAGGACTGTTTTAGGAGATAATTATAGGCAGCTGCTGTGAAAGAGTGATCACAATATAATTAAATTCATTTAAGATTAGATGAGTTTTCTTTTATTTTTTTTCCTGGAACATCTTTGAAAACTGATTTCATCCACTAAATATCAACCAGGAAAATGTGATTTGTTGAAAAAGAGAGCATACTAAAACTAATGAGCACCAGTGGTAAAGACTTCAATGTAACAAAAAGTTTTGAATAGTTAGAGCTGTCCAATAGTGGGGTGGGTTACCTTAAAAGATGGTGTGTTCCCTGGATATCACTGGATATCTTCAAACAGAACCTGGATGAGCACTTGTCAGTGCTATTCTGTAGGAGATTCCTTTTTTGCAAATTGATTTGGACTAAAGGACTTCTCAGGTTCATTCCAGTTTTGACACGTTATTCTTTATTACTAAAAAAAAAAAAGAGGTCAAAACAGGGTGCATATTGGATAAAATAAAC
>NW_020950897.1:0-8095 GCF_900497805.2 Vombatus ursinus
TATGTGTATATATATATGTGTGTGTGCGTGTGTGTGTGTGTGTGTGTGTTTGTGAATATATATATACGCATGCCTGTCTTACCCATTAGGGAAATAGGAGGGGAAGGGCATAAGAGCTATAGAGGTGATAATACAGGGGAGGGCAGATTGGGTGAGGCATTGGTCAGAACCAAAACCTACTTTTGAGGTGGGACAGGATAAAAAGAGAGAAGGATAAACAGAGGAAAATGGGATGGAAGGAAATTTGCAATTAGTGATGATAATTTTGAATGTAATTGAGATCAGCTAACCCATGGAATGGAAACAGAATGTATTAGAAACCAGAATCCAACAATATGGTATACACAAGAGATACACTTGGGACAAAAAGACACATACAAAGTAGGAGTGAAGGCCTGGAGCAACCTATTATGCTTCAGTTGAAGTGAAGAGGGCAAGGTGGCAATCATAATCTCTGATGAAGCAGAAGCAAAAATAGACTTAATTGAAAGAGATAATCAGGGAACCTTGTTATCATTGTTGCTGTTGTTGTTCAGTTATGCCCAACTCTCCATGACCCCATTTTGAAGTTTTCTTGGCAAAGATTCTGAAGTGGTTTGTCATTTTCCTCTCCAGTTCATTTTACTGATGAGGAACTGAGGCAAAGAGGGTTAAGCAATTTGTTCAGGGTTATACAACCAGTAAGTATCTGAGACTGATTTGAACTAATGAATATGAGTCTCCCTGATTCCAAGACCAGTACTCTATGCATTGCTACCATAAGCAATGAAGCAATATCAAAACATTTACAGCAGGATTTTCCAATAAAGGTAACATTTCTCAAATATATAGGAAACTGAGTCAAATTTATATAAAAATATAGAAGCCATTCCCCAGTTGATAAATGGTCAAAGGATATGAATAGGCAGTTTACACAAGAAGAAATCAAAGCTGTCTATAGTCATATTAAAAAAAATGCTCTAAATAACTGTTAATTAGAGAAGGGAAAATTAAAACAATTTTGAGCTACCATCTCACACCTATAAAAAAGACAAATACTGAGGGGTTTCCGCTTCAGGGAGCCAAGATAGCAGAGTAAAAAAGGTAGTTGCTCTCACCCTCCCCTTTCAACCTCTGAAAACCCAGAAAATATCACTCCAGAAAAAACCCTGGAACAGCTGGACCAGAAGAAAGATGGGAGCAGCAGTGCAGTAGCCCAGCAAACGGGTCTCCCAGTGCCTCAGCAAAAATAAGGGAAGCAGCACTACAAAGGGCCCCAGGCAGATAAGCACCCAGCAGCATTCCTCTGAAAGGAGCTGAAGAAAGCAACCTAGAGGTGTCAAAAAGTTCCAGCCTTGCTGATTCCAGCCCAACACCAGATAAGCTGCCAGAACCCTACAGCCTCCAATTGCCAACATAAGAGGTCCCAGAACACGAAGCCAGTGACCAAGACCTAGGCTCCCAACATAAGAAGCTTGGGGTCAGTGCCCTCTGCTCCCCAGCAGGAGAGCTTAATCCCTTTAAAGGTCAGGGAATAAAGAAACACCATGGGTAAAAAGAAATGTATGATAGATTCACATTATGAGAAGAGTAAAGATCAAGACAGAAATTCTGAAGAGGAGAACACTGTCATCAAACCCACATCTGCAACATCAAAAGGGAATATGAACTGGTCTGAAGGCCAAAAAGGCTTCTCAGAAGAGCTCAAGAAGGATTTTAAAAGTCAAATGAGAGAGGTAGAAGAGTCCTTTAAAAGTACAATTGGCCAATTGGAAAAAAAGTACACTGAAGAAAACAAGTCCCTAAAACACACAATTGGCCAATTGGAAAAAAAGTACGATGAAGAAAATAAATCCCTTAAAAATACAATCTTCCAATTGGAGAAGAAAGTACAAAATCTAACAGAAAAAACAATATGTTAAAAATTTGAATTGAACAAATGGAAACTAATGACTCTATGAGAGAACAAGAATCAGTCAAACAGAAACAAAAAAATGAAAAAATAGATGAAAACGTAAAATACCTCATGGGTAAAACAGCTGACCTGGTAAATCCATCCAGGAGAGACAATTTAAAAATTATAGACTTCCCTGAAAGTCATGATGAAAAAAAGAGCCTGGACAATATCCTTCAGGAAATCATAAAGGAAAACTGCCCTGAAGTCCTAGAACCTGAAGGTAAAATAACTATAGAAAGAATCCATTGCTCCCTGCCTGAAAGAGATCCCAAATTGAAAATGCCAAGAAATATAATAGCTAAATTCCAAAATTACCAGATAAAAGAGAAATTACTGCAAGCAATCAGAAAGAAACAATTTAAATATCATGGAACCACAGTCAGGATTACACAGGACCTTGCAGCCTCTACATTAAAAGACTGTAGGGCATGGAACATGATATTGCATAAGGCAAAGGAGGTTGGAGTGCAGCCAAAGATTAACTACCCAGCAAAAATGAGCGTGATTTTTCAGGGAAGGAGATGGATATTCAATGAAATAGGGGACTTCCAAACGTTCCTGATAAAAAGACCAGAGCTCAACAAAAAATTTGATCTTCAAGTACAAGATTCAAGAGAGACATAAAAAGGTAAATGGGACAGAAAGATAGAATAATAAGGGCAAAATGTTTACATCCCTACAAGGTAAGATGACACTTGCAACTCTTGAGAACTGTATTGTTATTATACCATGTTAAGGGAGTATACATAAAGGGGGTGGATATAAGTTGACTTTGATGTAATGATAAAAAAAAATTTAATCAAGTGGGTTAAATGGATCCAAGTAAGTGGATTAGTCTGAGCTAAGAAAATGTACTGAGAAAGGAGGAGGCAGACAAGGGCAAATTACATTACAGGAAAAGACACAAAAACCTATTAGAGCAGAGGTAAAGAAGGGGGGGGATGAGTGTTATTTGAACCTTACTCTCATCAGATTTGGCTCAAGAAGGGAATAACATAATCAGTTAGGTATAGAAATCTAACTTGTACTATAGGTAGTAAGAGGGGAAAGGGGAACAGGGAAAGAAAAGGGAGGGGGGGTAGAAGGGAGGGAAAAAGCAATAAAGGTAAAGGGGAAGAAAAGGGAAAGGGATAATAGAAGGGAGGTGGGACCCAAGGAGGCCCTTGTCAAAAGCAAAACAGTAGTGGGGTGGGGGAAAGGAGAAAGGAGAAAGAAAAGCATAAACAGGGGGGAGAAAAGGATGGAGAAAAAGACACAGATAGCAATCATAACTGTAAATGTAAATGGGATGAACTTTCCCATAAAATGGAAGCATATAGCAGATTGGATTAAAAACCATAATCTTACAATATGTTGTTTATAGGAAACACATTTGAGAAAGAGTGACACATACAGGGTAAAGGTAAAAGGCTGGAGCAAAATATATTATGCTTCAGCTGAAGTAAGAAAAGCAGGGATAGCAATCCTGATCTCAGACAAAGCAAAAGCAAAAATAGGTCTTAACAAAAGAGATAATGAAGGAAACTGCATCCTGCTAACAGGCACCATAGACAATGAAGTAATATCATTACTAAACATATATGCACCAAATGGTATAGCATCCAAATTCTTAGAGGAGAAGTTCAGGGAGTTACAGGAAGATATAGATAGCAAAACTATACTAGTGAGGGACCTCAACCTCCTCCTCTCTGAACTAGATAAATCTAACTACAAAATAAACAAGAAAGAAGTTAAGGAGGTGAATAGAACATTAGAAAAGTTAGGTATGATAAACCTGTGGAGAAAACTGAATAGGGATAGAAAGGAATACACTTTTTTCTCGGCGGTACATGGCACATACACAAAAATTAACCATGTACTAGGGCATAAAAACCTTGCAATCCAAAGCAGAAAGGCAGAAATAGTAAATGCATCCTTTTCAGATCATGATGCAATAAAAATTATATGTAATAAAGGGCCATGGAAAGATAGACTAAAAAATAATTGGAAACTAAATCATCTAATCATAAAAATTGATTGGGCCAAAGAACAAATAATAGAAACAATCAATAATTTCATTCAAGAGGATGACAATAATGAGACAACATACCAAAAGTTATGGGATGCAGCAAAAGCAGTTCTTAGGGGAAGTTTTATATCTCTAAATGCTTACATAAATAAAATACAAAAAGAGGAGATCAATGAATTGGGAATACAAATAAAAATACTAGAAAAAGAACAAATTAAAAATCCTCAATTAAACACCAAATTAGAAATATTGAAAACCAAAGGAAAAATAAATAAAATTGAAATTAAGAATACTATTGAACTAATAAATAAAACTAAGAGCTGGTTTTATGAAAAAACCAATAAAATAGATGAACCTTTGGTTAATCTAATTAGAAAAAAGAAAGAAGAAAGCCAAATTACTAGTATCAAGAATGAAAGGGGTGAAACTACCACCAAGGAAGAGGAAATTAAAACAACAATTAGGAATTATTTTGCCCAACTGTATGCCAACAAATTTGACAATCTTAGTGAAATGGATATATATTAACAAAAATATAAATTGCCCAGATTAACAGAAGAGGAAGTAAAATACTTAAATAACCCCATCTCAGAAAAAGAAATTGAACAAGTCAATGATGTATTCCCTAGGAAAAAATTTCCAGGGCCAGATGGATTTACATGCGAATTCTATCAAACATTTAAAGAACAATTAATTCCAATACTATATAGACTATTTGGGAAAATAGGTGAAAAAGGAGTCTTACCAAATTCTTTTTATGATATGGTGCTGATACCTAAACCAGTAAGAGTCAAAACAGAGAAAGAAAATTATAGAACAATTTTTGTAATGAATATAGATGCAAAAATTTTAAACAAAATATTAGCAAATAAATTTTAGCAACTTATCACATGAATAATACACTATGACTAGGTAGGATTTATACCAGGAATGCAGGGCTGGTTCAATATAAGGAAAACTATCAGCATAATCCATCATATCAACACCAAAACTAACAGAAACCACATGATCATCTCAATAGATGCAGAAAAAGCTTTTGACAAAATACAACACCTATTCCTCTTAAAAGTACTAGAGAGCATAGGTATAAATGAAGTATTCCTTAAAATAATAAATAGTATGTATCTAAAACCTTCAGCAAGGATAATATGTAATGGGGACAAGCTAGAAGCATTTCCAATAAGATCAGGGGTGAAACAAGGATGTCCACTATCACCACTGTTATTCAACATCATACTGGAAATGTTAGCTTTAGCAATAAGAGAAGAAAAAAACATTGAAGGCATTAGAATAGGCAAAGAAGAAACAAAGCTATCACTTTTTGCAGATGACATGATGTTATACTTAGAGAATCCCAGAGAATCAAGTAAAAAACTACTTGAAATAATAAACAACTTTAGCAAAGTTGCAGGCTATAAAATAAATCCACATAAATCATTGGTGTTTCTATATATTACCAACAAAGCCCAATAGCAAGAGATAGAAACAGAAATTCCATTTAAACTTACTGTAGACATTATAAAATATTTAGGAATCTACCTACCAAAACAAACCCAGGAACTCTATGAACACAATTACAAAACACTTTTCATGCAAATAAAATCAGATCTAAATAATTGGAAAAACATCAGTTGCTCCTGAGCTAATATAATAAAGATGACAATTCTACCTAAGCTAATTTACTTATTCAGTGCCATACCAATCAAACTACCAAAAATTATTTAATAGAGTTAGAAAAAATAATAACAAGATTCATTTGGAGGAACAAAAGGTCCAGAATATCAAGAGAATTAATGAAAAGAAATGCAGGGGAAGGTGGCCAAGCCATTCCAGATCTCAAATTGTATTATAAAGCAGCAATCATCAAAAATGCTTGGTACTGGCTAAGAAATAGAGTGGTGGATCAGTGGAATAGGTTAAATATGCAAGACCCAGTAGTTAATGACTATAGTAATCTATTATTTGATAAACCCGAAGACCCCAGCTTCTGGGATAATAACCCACTATTTGAAAAAAAAAAACTGCTGGGAAAACTGGAAAAGAGTACGGCAGAAACTAGGCATAGACCAAAATCTCACACCACATACCAAAATAAAGTCAAAATGGGTACATGATTTAGATATAAAGGCTGATACTATAAGCAAACTGAGAGATCAAGGAATAGTTTACCTGTCAGTTCTATGGAGAACAGAAGAATTCATGACCAAACAGGAGATAGAGAACATTATGAAAAGCAAAATAGATAATTTTGATTACATTAAATTGAAAAGTTTTTGTACAGACAAAGCCAATGAAACTAAGATTAGAAGGAAAGTAGAAAATTGGGAAATAATTTTTACAACCAGTCTCTCTGATAAAAGCCTCATTTCTAAAATATATAGAAAATTAAGTCAAATTTATAAGAATACAAGCCATTCCCCAACTGAGAAGTGGTCAAAGGATATGAACAGACTGTTCTCAGATGAAGAAATTAAAGCCATCTATAATCATATGAAAAAATGCTCTAAATCACTATTTATTAGAGAAATGAAAATCAAAACAACTCTGAGGTACCACATCACACCTATCAGAATGGCCAACATAACAAAACAGGAAAATGATAAATGTTGGCGAAGATATGGGAAAATTGGAACACTAATGCATTGTTGGTGGAATTGTGAAATGATCCTATCATTTTGGAGAGCAATTTGGAACTATGCCCAAAGGGCTATAAAAATGTGCATACCCTTTGACCTAGCAATAGCACTTCTAGGGCTATATCCCAAAGAGACGACACAAATGGGAAAAGGACCTACATTTACAAAAATATTCATAGCAGCTCTTTTTGTGGTAGCAAAAAATTGGAAATTGCAGGGATGCTCATCAATTGAGGAATGGCTGAACAAGTTGTGGCATATTATTGTGATGGAGTAGTACTGTGCTATAAAAAAATTACAAGGGGGTGGTGTCAGAAAAGCATGACAAGACCTATATTAATTGATGCAAAGTGAAGTGAGAAGAACCAGTAGATTATTTTACATAGTAACACCAACATCGTGATGATGGTCAACTGTGAAAGACTTGGCTACTCTGATCAATACAGTGATTCAAGACAGTTCCAAAGGATGCATGGCAAAAAAAGGCTATTCACCTCCAGAGAGACCAATGATGAACTCTGAGTGTAAACTGAAGTATACTTTTTTGCTTTATTTAATTTTTTTGCTTTTTTGTAATATGGCTAATATGGAATATGTTTTGCATGATTTAACATGCATAACTGATATATTGTTAACCTTCTCAGTGGGTGTGGTAGTGGTGGGAAGGAGAGAGAATCTGGAACTCAAAATTTAAAAAGAAAAGAATGTTAAAACATTAATAAATTTAAAACAAAAAATTGTATATAAAGATCATTCTATGTAGGAATAGCTCAGTGGGGGAGGATTTCAAATTGGGTTTGTGCAATCCTACCTGAAGGGGATTTTTGGATATCCTCTTCATTTTCCTTACATTCTTGGGACTCTATAATTAAATATGATCTCCATTTTCATCTGGTATCTAATTTCCTGGCTAAAAGCTATAAGCAATAAAGGTCTGCTTCTCACCGACTCAGTTTTCTAAGCACAGGCCTCCCATTTGTTCTTTCTTCTAAAAGTTGACTATGGTTTTCTTCTTACCATTGCCCTTGGCAGTCCTTTGAAGCCAGAGAATAGAATGTTCTCAGCTTGGGTTGCAAAAAAGATTTGCCTGTCTTGCTGACATTTCCAGCTGCCTAAGCCCTCCATGGTGCTTGTAAATACCTTTTTATTCCCTAGACAGGAATTCATCTTGTAGGGGAAAGAATTCTTGCACAAAGTGAAAAGTATATAGGTAGTCACACAGTATCAGGCAGTGTCAGCATGCCTAGTTACTTCTACTGCATACTGTCCTTGTTTAGGTAGGTAATGTGAATTCGCCTGTAATATGGAGTTAAATTCATATATTTGAATATGTGTTTAGCTACAAAGAGTTTTTAAAACACCAATTAGAAAAATCTTATTTGGTAGTGGTACTTCTGCTAAAATGTTTTTGAAATTTAGATATTTATCCCTGTTTGTGATGTGGCCATTTCTTTTCTCCTCTCTTTTCCTCTTCTCTTCTCTTCTCTTCTCTTCTCTTCTCTTCTCTTCTCTTCT
>NW_020950898.1:0-10039 GCF_900497805.2 Vombatus ursinus
TTTTTCCAATGAGATATTTCACATTGTTTTCTAATTTTTCATTCTTTTGGATTTGTTTTACAGTGTCTTGATTTCTCATAAAGTCACTAGCTTCCAATTGCTCTATTCTAATTTTTAAGGAAGTATTTTCTTCAGTAAGCTTTTGAACTCTTTTTCCATTTGTCCAATTTTGCTTTTGAGGGCATTCTTCTCCTCATTGGTTTTTTGGACCTCTTTTGCCATTTGGGTTAGGCTATTTTTTAAGGTGTTATTTTCTTCAGTATTTTTTGGGGTCTCCTTTAGCAAGCTGTTGACTTGTTTTTCATGATGTTGTTGCAGCACTCTCAGTTTTTCCTCTACTTCTTTTACTTGCTTCTCAAAATCCCTTTTGAGCTCTTCCAAGGCCTGGGACCGATTCATATTTTTCTTGGAGGCTTTGGATGTAGGAGCTTTGACTTTGTTGTCTTCTTCTGGTTGTATGTTTTGATCTTCTTTGTCACCAAAGTAAGATAATATAGTCTGACTCTTTTTGTGCTGCTTACTCATGATCCCGGCCAATTACTTGAGTTTTAAACTCTTTGTTAAGGTAAGAGTCTGCTTCCAATGTGGAGAATGTACTGTCCCAAGCTTCGAGGGTTTGTACAGCTGTTTTCAGAGCTACTTCTAGGGACCTGTATATTTTCAGTTCTTCCAAGGTGACATGATAAGGGGCAAGGTGTTTTCTCTCCACCACCACAACAAGCTCCACGGCACCAGTGTTCCTTCTTGCCCCAGGACCACCCTTCAGAACTGCGACCCAGATCCAAGGACCAGTAAAGCAAGAGATTCCTGCTTCAGCTCTGGCAAAGAGATCCCTGCAATCCCCCTCTGATTAGCCGCTCAATTCCCCCTCATTCTGTGGACCAGAAGCTCAGGAAAAAACCATGGTCCCAGGCCACGCTGGAGACTTGCAGCTGAGACCTAGCTCCTCTCTCACTGCAGTCACAAACTTTTCCCACTGACCTTCTAAGTTGTCTTTGGTGTTCATGGGTTGAGAAGTCTGGAAATCACCACAGTTGCCCATGATTCAGTCCTCTGAGGCCTGCTCCAGGGTCGTTGCGGCCTGCACACCCACAGTGAACTGTACTCCTCTCCCTGCCCAGCACGATATACCTTTCTGATCAACCATTCAGGCTGTCTTTGGCTGGAAATTTGCTTCATTCTGTCCTTTTGTGGGTTCTGCTGCTTTAGAATTTGTTTAGAGCCATTTTTTATAGGTATTTGGAGGGCTTTGGGAGACAGCTCAAGACAGTCACTGCTTTCACTCCGCCATCTTGGCTCCGCCCTGATTTCACTGTTATAAGAAGCTCCCATTAAGGTAACTTTCTTTCTATCAATGCAGATCACCATCAGTTATATGATTAGATAGAAAACCAATAATTATACTTATTAAAGTATTCTTATGAAGTTCTCTAGGGTCACAGAAAGTTTAGATAACTTGCCTAAGGTAGCACTGCAGTACGTGTCAGGTGAATTCAAATCTTCCTGACACTGAAGCTTTCTCTCTACCCACAACTTCAGATTGCTTTAGATACTGCCTATGGATTAGTATTCAATGAGGCAGAGTATTTGTTGTGACATTAACTCCAGCTGGCCATTAATCATCTGGAGAACTTTTGTGCCAAAATTGTTATTTCCATTACAGTGGAAAATGAAGGGGAAGGGGGAAGTTGGAAAGAAATATTTATTTTCTTATGATATAAACTCAACTGGCACAAATGGGATTCTTCTTGGGAAATAGGCCTTATCATTCACCAATCATTTTGTTGTTAAGTACCTCTCAACAGTCTATTCAATTAACTAACAGGGTTTGGAGTATATTCCCCATAATTTTAGCAATAGAATAAAATGCCATTTTCAAAAATTTTGCCCAGAAGCAATTTGTTTTAATGGATATATAGAAGGGCTAACTTTTGCTCTTCTCTGAGGCAGGATGATTTGGTTATAAATAAATCTTTGCAAATATTTTTTTCTCTTCGTTCGCTAATTATTTTGTAGAGTTCTCCAATCTGAACATTTTACTCTTACAAACAATCCATGATTAACAATAAATAGCTTATCCTGTTTAAAAAAATTGATATCACATCTCTGGAAATATCAGGTGTCACAAATGCTTATTTAAAATACCTATGAGTTGGGGGCAGCTAGGTGGCACAGTGGATAGAGCACCAGCCCTGGATTCAAGAGGACCTGAGTTTAAATCCAGCCTCAGACACATAACACTTACTAGCTGTGTGACCCTGGGCAAGTCACCTAACCCCATTGCCTAACTCCCTCCCCTAAATAATAATAAAATACCTATAAGTTATTCAAATACTGTGTCTCAGAGATATAGGGATATTCTCTCTACTAATGCAAATTATCACCCATACATATCATAGTAAGTAATCTTCATGGTTTTCTGTACCAATAGATAGGTAGGTAGATAGATACATAGATAGATAGATAGACAGACAGATGGACAGATGAATGGACGGATAGATGATAAAAATAATCTAGTCATCAATCTTTTGGCAAAAACAATCTGACTTTAGCTAATCTGCTCCATAAGTAACATACATATTCTATCATCAAGTTGCAAAGTTATCTAGTTGACATAATTTGTATTCTATTATAGTCTCTGAGAACCTGAGATAATTCTCAAATCATGATGAAGCGTAGGAAAGAGACTTCAGGGAGAAAGTCTTAAAATATCTAGAATAAAAATATAAAATAATTTGCTAGCTCCTCCGACTCTCCCTTTCCAAAGTAATTTCAAATATATGTATTGCAAGAGTTTAATTTGGATGTTGGAGATAAGAGATAAAATTTTGTATGAAGTTTTCATCTCTGTCCTGTAATCATAGATTCAGAGCCAGAAGGACCTTAGAAGCCATTTAGTCAAATTTATTCATTTTACAAATGAAAATCTGAGAGAAGTGAAGTGACTTGTCCAAGATCATTCAGGTAATATATGGTAGGTCTAGGAGATGAAACTAGATCTTTTGATTACACGTTCAGCATTCTTACTAATGTTCCACCCTGGCACAATTTAATGAATAAAAAATCATGTAGCATTAGCAAATTAATTATCAATGAATAATCTGTTTTAGCTTTCTTTGAGGGATATCCAAAACCACAATTCATTGGTATAAGATGATAGGGGTAATGGAAGTTGAGTTAAATTCTCAAAGGAATACTCACTGATAATGAATTTTGGCTGTTAGGTCATGTTTTCTTCCTTCAGGACAAAATTTGGCTTCTGGTCCCCTGTAACACTGGCATGATAAAATGAAGCCAACCCAAACAGCTCAAGAGAACAAAGTTGTGGAGTTCGTTTGAATTACTTGTCAACTGTTATTAAGGGAAATAGTGCAGATGCACAGAGGGGCATAAGTCCTAATCTGTATCATGAATTCACTTATTACCCCACAGAAACTAAAGAATGAACCTAAGCTTGCCATTAAAATTGAACTGGTGGTTTATTATTTTTCATGACACATATCATAGCGAGCCTGGAATAGTGGAAGGGGAGCTTAGAGGTGCAATAAGGGCCTTTGGGTTCAAATCTTGTCTCAGCACTTAACTGCGTGACCACTGAAACCTCTCAGAGGCTCTCTTTCCTCATTGGAAAATTGGAATAAGAATACTTTAACTGTTTTTTTTTTTTTCCATAGGCCTAGTGTGAGAAAAGTAAATTATAAAAGTTAAATCACTATATAAATGTGATTTCTTATTTTGATTTGATATTCATTGCACAGAATTTGTTTTCTTTCTCTTGACTACCATATAGAATCATATGGGGGGCAGTGAAAGGAGGGTAAGTGTTGGTCAACTACATCCCTTATTGATTAAATCATTTTCCCACCCAAACTGATGAGCCTATAGGATGTCAGTGCTTTGCAGGACCTGAGGCAACCTTGCCGTGGTTAGGAGGGTGGGCACACTTACCTGAACCTTATTGCCAGAATGCCAAAATTCTAGTTGTTTCCCAAATTAGACTACCTCCAATCTGATGATTAGACTGGTACTCAGAGCATACTCTCTTGTTAGAGGAGCCTTTTCTTTGGTCTACTAAAATGAGCTGACAGCACAGATTTTTTTTGTCTCCTTTTTGCCATCTTTTGATCAGAAGACACACCAACACATTGCAGAGGAAACTTGTGTTCTGGTGTGTATGTATTTTGGGGTGGGAGTTGGTGGTGGACCCATGCAATCACATAGCCTCCTCCTGGAAGTTGCAAATGACTGCTTTGGGGCAGAGATATTTGGGAACTGTGTGTACTTATATATGGCCTAAGAGAGGAGATTCTGAGCAAGGAATCTGTAGTTGAGTCAGAAGTATCTGGGGTATTAAGAGATCTTCACACATGGCAGATGAAAGCATTTGACTTGAGAGGAAAGTCTAATATTTTGAAGTTGCCTCCTGAGTAACCCCAAATTTGAGAGTTTCTAAATTTCAGAGTTTGGGCATTGACTTCCTAGAGAAGCAATAACTTGCTTCTCAAAGAAGGAAGATAATTAGCAACGCTCTGGAAGTACTAAAATTACATTAGTTGTTTGGGAGGAAGGATTCTGGACCTTGACACCCCTTGTTTTAAATATGGGATACTTCAAAAATACAAGTCCATTGGGAAGAATTTTGGTTGTTCATCAACCTGAGAATGGTACTATGGATATCTGAAAGACTATATTTGAGTCTGTGGGCTGAAAAAGGAATATCTAAGCATTGCCTCAATAATAATCCCAAATTACTTTCCATTCTGGGGAGAGTTGAGGTGCTTTAGTGAATGTTATATGTATTATTTGCATCTATTTGTATTCTCCCGTGGTATCACTTGCATTTTCTAAAAGGTGAAATAAAGGCCATATCATTCATAATGTTCATTATCTCTGTTGCTTTTAAAGGACCCTGTTAGCCACCTTTGGGAAAAAAATAAACATGAGCTAAAACATGAGTATATTAGGCAGTTTTTCCCAGAATAACTTCAGGTAAGAGCAACGACCTAATGACAATCATGAATCAGTCCCTCAGAATAGGACCCAGTCCATATGAGGAGAGGGGCAAAGGTCCCCTATGAGATTAGACCTCAGAAGTACCTTGGGGATCAACATTTATAGCCCATTAATTTTTTTAGCCCATTAAATTAGAGGCAGCTAGGTGGTGAAGTGAATAAAGTGCTGAATCAGCAAGACCTGAGTTAAAATCCAGCTTCAGATATTTAGCTAGCTGTATGACCCTCGGCAAGTCACTTAACTTCTGTCTGCCTCATTTCCCTAACTGTAAAATAAAATAATGATAGCACCTACCTCCCAGAGTTTTTGTGAGGATTAAATGAGATAATATTTGTAAAGTGCTTAGCACAGTGCCTGGCACATAGTAAACACTTCATAAATGCTTTTTTCCTTCCTCACTCCTTTCCTTTCTTCCTCCCTTTCTTTCTTCTATCCTTCCATCCTCCCATGCTTCCTTCCTTCCTTCCTTTTTCTTTCCTTCCTTCCTAATAAATTTTGCCCTAGAGATGTTGAATAATCCACCCAAAGTCACATAGTGGCTGAGCTAGGACTAGAACCTAGGTCTCTTGACTATCAGTCACTAATTTCCTTTTGTCACATGTATACATTTTAAGCTAAACATGAATTTATTTTCTATTCCTTTTGTGTCAAAAATTATAGTTTTCAAGATGTGAAAAATACATTCAGACATTGTTCAAATCCCTCTCTCAACATTCTGCACATCAATATTAAACATTTGTTTATATGTCACTTTGAAGTAATATCCCCTTGTTATTTCATGTCTTACAGCCAAAAAAGATCCTCAAGGGCAGGACCTGACATATCTTCTGAATTCCTTTCATGCATAGTACTATAATCCATAAAAATAAACATGATACTATTCCTTGCACTCACTGTCCCCTGATCCTTGACAGCTTCGTGGTAAATATTTCTTAAACTAATTTGGTTATGAAACACACTTTGATTCTTGACAGATAGACAAAAACTCTATAAATGTAGGTTTTGGTGTATGTAAATCTTTAGATTATTTCTAGGAGAAAAGGTAGATCATGAAAATTTTTGGAAAAAAAAGAGAAAATTAAGGTGTTTTCATACCAACTAATTTCTATATGATAAACATTTTATTTTATGTATAATTTTTATGTAATATTTTAGAGGGAAGCAGCACACTGGCATCACATATTTGTCATGGACCTCAAGCTGCTCATAAGGCAGAACATCAAGGTATTCAAAGGATAATCAAAAGGATAACTTTGGGGATTGAAAAGTTTGGGAAACATTGTTTTAGACCATATTGGCATCCACAGGATTCCAAGCCCCACATAGTCACAGTATGCATAACTTACCTCTTTGAAGTATTTATAATGTTATTTCAGGTGCTAAATGGAAGCCCTGGGAACAATTTCTCAAAATGGTTCATGGTGTTTTAAAAATGAATTAACCAAAGATCAGAGGCACTCCAAAACACAAATATGATCTGATGACAATTATAGGCCAAATTACCTTTTCCCATTAGTTTCTCAGAATTAACAATTATCCACTGTATCTCAATTCCATTTGTTTTTGCTCTTTGAAATATACTACATGGTCCAAAATTTATAGCTACTATTCTTATTAAAAATCAAATTAAACAGAATTTTAAAAATCATGTATATAGGGTACTGTTGAATAGTTAGCCCTAGGAGGTTGAACCTAAAATGTACTGCTGATTAAGGAAAATTCATATAAAATAAAAAGAATCCTTCCATAGGAAAGAGGGCATAGCAAAAGCTATCACCTAAGATAGAAAATAGGATATTAGGTGGATGGGGTTCTCACAGAATTCATGAAGCAATCTATTGCAAAGGTCTTTATAAAGAGTAGAAAAGGAGTTTATAGCAATGGTCTATATTCAGGGAATCTGAGAGCACATACCATAAAGAATGACGGTAGGTGTCAGTGGGAAGGTATACATCTGTTTCTGAGAAGTCCTCTGGCAGAGAAAATTTTTTAATATTTGTTTTTGTTTTAAATTTCTGTACCTCTCTCTGGCTATTCTGTTTGTTTCTATGACCTTGGTTGCTACTACTTTCCCTTGAATAGCTTCCCAGAATTTGAAGCTATAGTTTTGGGGGATTGTGTTAATATAAGATTTGATAGTTTTGGATTGTCACATTATACCTTGTTTCTCATGATTTCTCCTTGGGCTAATAATACTAGATTATAAACTAGTCTAGTAGATACAATCTCCTGGACTCTATATTCTTCCTATTTTCTTATCTGTTCACCAATAGCAGAAAAAAGTAAGAATGTATGTTAAATTTAAGGTAGCATCTCAACAAGGACTGGTGGCAAACAGGGTAATATCTAAGCCCACAGCCTCATTAGCATGGTTCAAATAATAGTTTCCATGACAGACCTGGTCAAGTACCACACCAGCTTTCAATGTAGGATGAGGTGAAGAATTCAAGCATTTGTCATAAAAGAGGTAGTATAGCCTTGTTGAAAGAGTCCTGGTTCAGTAATCATGTGATCTAGGTTGTGTGTGACACTTAGTACCTGTGACTATGAGCATCACTTAATCTCTTTGGGTCTCATTCTCTTCATCTGAAAAATGAAGTTGGACAAAATGGCCTCTGAGACCCTTTATGGGTCTAGAGCCAAAGATAAGTTTTGGAAAGAAAACTTAAGTCAGACAAATGGTCACCTTCTTCAGTATGCTTCCATAATTTACCGTTTAATTTATTACTGACCTCTTGGTCTGACTCTTCATGCAACTGACTTTCCTACTTCAGTCCTTGGGGTATCAATGCTCCAAAACAGTCCTTGACCTTTTCTGTTTTAGGTTCTTAGACTAATAATTTGGATCCCACTTGATCACCAAATGAAAATATTCTTTTCTTGATCCTTATGTTTGCCTCATCATGCATACATCTTACACATGTCACTTCTACAAGTGGATATACAGTAAACTGGGTAATCCTAGTGGGCAGTCTATGGGGCTCAGCAATTGAGCTGAATGATGAGGAAAGACCTTTTATCCTAAATATCAGTTTCTGTAAATTTCTATTAATACGTAGGGTTGGGTAGGGCAGCATATCCCATCACCTAATTAATTCTAATGACTCACCAGGCAGGGATAGACATGTACACAGAGACTTTGGCTGGCATAGGATGAATTGCAAGTCTACCTGAGAAGCTTTTCAATTTGTTCAGATAGTCATCAGCTATGGAGACTTCATCAAATAGGATGAGAACAGA
Organism: Vombatus ursinus; assembly: GCF_900497805.2. Lineage (NCBI taxonomy): Eukaryota > Metazoa > Chordata > Mammalia > Diprotodontia > Vombatidae > Vombatus > Vombatus ursinus. The sequence continues at coordinate 8,254 of NW_020950898.1, forward strand.
GAAAAATAAGTAGTAGTGGAGACCATATTTTGTATAAAGAGGTGTTTTTGAGATAGTCAGATGATCTGTGCTATTACAACAGAATTCTGTGGTAGGGAGCAAAGCAATCCAATTTCTCTCAATGGTAGGTAGTATGGTACCCAATTCATTGTTTATTGGTACAGTTCATGAGTTCATTAGATTGGATATTATGTGTCATGGAGAGGCTAATCTTTATCTTGTGGGATGTGAATAATTCAATCCACAATGAGAAAGAAACTAGAAAGTCAACCAGAGGTAGGATTGGGAAGGATACCATGGAACTGGGGAATTTATTTCAGGACCAAACTGGTAGCTTTGATAATGTTGGGGGATCTACCACCCTTGGATTCATCATGGTGAACACCACAGATCTGTCAGATTCTACAACTTAGATCAATGGATTTGCTATTTCACTGATACAGATACTTCATTTGACAATGCAGATCACATTCCCTCCAGGCCAGCCCATACCATAGAACTCTTGAATATGGGTAGGGAAATTTATTTTGGATCATAATAGTATTCATATAATTTCTTTTTTTTAAGACTTGTTTATTTATTAATAAATTTATTTATTTGTAGTTTTCAACATTTACTTCCACAAGATTTTGAGTTCCAAATTTTCACCCCATTCTGAATACCCCCTCCCTAGTCTGCCTTCCATTCTATCTCTCCCCACCTTCCCCTTCTATTTTCTTGTAGCTCAGGATAGATTTCTGTACCCCATTTCCTGTATTTCTTATTTCCCAGTTGCAGGTGAAGACATTTTTTTTAAACATGTGTTTTTAAAATTTTGGGTTACAAATTTTCTCCTTTCCTCCCTCCCCACCCACCCTCATTGAAAAGGCAAGCAACATTTCCATAGTAGACGTGCTATGAAAAACTAATTCTATTTCCCTTAATCCTATCCTGCCCTCTCCCATTTATTCTATTCTTTCTTTTGACCCTGTCCCTCCTCACAAGTATTTGCTTCTGATTACTCCCTTTCCCAATCTGCCTTCCTCTCTATCATCCCCCTACTCTCTTGTCCCCTTTCCCCCTATTTTCCTGTAGGGTAAGACCGATTTCCATAACCAATTGAGTGTGTATGTTATTCTCCCCCTTAAGTTAAATCCTATGAGAATAAGATTCAATCATTCTCTCTCAGCTTCCCCCATTTCCCCTCCACTGTAAGAATCTTTTCTTTTCTGTTTTTTGTGAGATAATTTACCCTGTTCTACCTTTGCCTTTCTCCTTCTCCTAGTATAATCCTCTCTCACCCCTTAATTTTATTTTCCAGATATGACCTCTTCATCTTCAACTCACCCTGTGTCCCCCCATATATATACACATACATACATACACATAATTTTTTCCCTCCAACTACCCTAATACTGACAAAGGTCTCATGAGTTACAAATAGCATCTTTCCATGCAGGAATATAAACAGTTCAACCTTAATAAGTCTCTTATGATTTCTCTTTCCTGTTTACCTCCTCATGTTTCACTTGAGTCTTGTATTGGAAAGTCAAATTTTCTATTCATCTCTGGTCTTTTCATCAAGAATTCTTGAAAGTCCTCTATTTCACAGAATGACCATTTCTTCCCCTGCAGGATTATACTCAGTTTTGCTGGGTAGGTGATTCTTGGTTGTAATCCTATCTCCTTTGCTCTGTAGAATATTATATTCCATGCCCTGCAGTCCCTTAATGTAGAAGCAGCTAAATCTTGTGTTATCTTGATTGTGTTTCCACAATACTTGAATTGTTTCTTTCTGGCTGCTTGT
>NW_020950899.1:0-12651 GCF_900497805.2 Vombatus ursinus
AGATAGATAGATAGATAGATAGATAGATAGATAGATGAATAGATAGACAGACAGACAGACAGAGAGACAGACAGACAGATAGATAGATGGATGGATGGATAAACAGATAGACTGGATGGATGGATAGACAGACTGGATGGATGGACAGATGTATGGATGGACGGATGGATGATAGGTATTTTTAAAGGACTTTGATTTTGTTTTCAGTTCAATAATTACCTGGATGCCATCAGAGTCAAAGGCAGGACAAGTCTGTCATCACTTTTGGTTTGCAGTTCAGTTTTTAAATTCCTCTGGCTAAGGGTGTGTTCAGAATGACTGGAGTGACCAGAGCCAGGAAGGGTGGCCAAGAAAAGTTTCCTAGAAGAAGAAACTTGCTTTAAAGCCAGTACCTGTGTCTGGGTTTGTGGCTTTTTATTGTTTTTTTTTTTATGTTCTTCTGAGAGGTTTTTATTAGATGGACATAAAATTATTGATTGCTTCAAGAATAAAAACGATGCTTCCACCATGCATATGGCCTATTCTGTTTAAAAAAACTAAAAATGCACAAAATGTAGCATCATGGGTACTGATAGCCGGAAAGGAAGCATAAAAATCATCTTCGTTTCCACTGGGGTGTGGCAGAGAGAGGACAGCAAGGTGGCACATTGGATAGAGATTCAGACACTAGCTGTGTGACCTTGGGCCAGTCACTTCACCCTTTGTGCCTCAGTTTCCTCAGTTGTAAAATGAACTGGAGAAGGAAATAGCAAACCACTCCAGTATCTCTGCCAAGAAAACCCCAGATGGGATCACAAAGGGTCGGACATGACTGGGAAACAACTTCACAACAGTATAGTAGAGAGAGCACTAAATTGGGAATCAGAGGGTAAGGTTCTGATTCTAGCTCTTTCACTGAGGATCGGAGAATGTCAGAGCTGGAAGGAACTTTAGAGATTTCTTTATTCAATCCTTCTTTTACAGATACCAAGGCCTGGAAAAGAGAAGACACAGATAAACAAGATGAATCACCCAAAGTCACATACATAGAGCAAGGACATACCAAAGCAGAGGAAGAATTCAAACCCAGCTCCTCTGACAAGGCTAGCACTCTGCTCATTGTTTTAGCATGCCACGCGAGCATTAGCTATTAGTATTATCATTATCATTATTTTTGTTGTTGTTGTTCAGTCATAACTGACTCTTCCACAACCCCATTTGGGGTTTTCTTAGCAAATGTACTGAAGTGGTTTGCCATTTTTTCCTTCTCCAGATCATTTTACAGATGAGGAAACTGAGGCAAACAGGATTAAGTGAGTGACTTGCCCAGGGTCACACAGCTAGTAAGTGCCTGAGTCCAGATTTGAACTTAGGAAGATGAGTCTTCCTGACTCTGAGCTCGGTGCTTTGTCCGTAGTGCTGCCTAGCTGCCCTGTAATCGTTATACCATGATGCTTTTTATTAATCTTTCTATTACCTTGGATGATCTTGGGTAAGTCACTTCCCTTTCCTCAATTTCTTCATCTGTAAAATAATGGGCTTAGGCTAAATGACATTTAAGGCTAATTTCACCTTTCAACCCTAGGATGCTTAGAAATGTTCGGTAAACTTCCAAAAGTTACACAACTGCTCGTAACTGCGTCCTCAGATCTTGTGGACCAGTGTGAACCCACTAAACCCAGTTCTTACATAATAGGCAGCTAGACCCAGAGTCAGAAAGACCTGAGTTTAAATTCTGCCAGAGATACATAGCAGGTATTTGACCCTGAGCAAATCACTACCTCTCTCTGCCTCAGTTCATCAGTAAAAGGGGGATAATAAAAGTATCTACTTCACAGTATTATTGGTAAGATCAAATGAGATACTGTATGAAATCATTTTGCAAACCTTAAAGTGATTTTAAGAAATAGAAAGGCAAGGCCAAAACTAAGACTCATGACTGTGAGTCCACAATCTTTGTACTCTGCCTTTCATTTCACCATATAATGCAGACAAAATTGTCATAGACCTCTTCGAGTCTGCAGAGTAAAATGCAATTCAAGACAAATCTGCCTAAGCCCAAACAAACAACCCCTGGCAGAGCAGAAGTCTTCAGTACAATCCAATAAAGACAATCGGAATGATGGGTTTGGATCAAGGGGCCATTGATTAAGCTCTCATTCACTGGAGTCGAATCGGCCGCAGTAAATGGCATTAAATAATTCCACTACGTGGCTAGACGTTTGATTTCCCAGCAGAGACATGAGAAAATTTATAAAGTGTCTCACTTAAAAGATGCTTTTGTGTGGAGCCCCTGGGCCCACCATACACCTATGTGGCCTTTGAAAACTACTCGAGTTGGAGGCATATTGTTGGTCAAAATCATAACTCATAAAGCCCCCCCATTAATGTATTGACTTCTACTGGCCAACTAAAGATAGATTAGTTCAAAACAATAAACACCCAAATAATGGAGCAAATAATACAAGAAAACTCTCCCCTCATTCTCATCCATGTATAGCATACTCCTATGCAGATTTTCACAGCACCAATCAAGCAGAGCAAACATATAGAGAACTCCTCATAGCAGTAAGACTATGTAGTATTTATATTGCTTTACAAAATGCTTTACTATGTCAGTACACGATACCAAGGAAACTACATGAATGGTACACACATAGAAAACATGTATGGTCAGACAATTTGAATGAAGAGACACACACCAGGAAGTTACGTGACTAAGGCACAGGCACGGAGGCACACGCATGTATACATGTGGCTTACTCATGTTCATGGCCTTTCTGATGTTACAGAATTGCCAATGCTCCTTGGTGAGGTCATGGTTTTCTTCTACTTTCTCTTGGGTATCACAGCTCCAACCTCAACTCCTTGTGCACAGGGACTCTTTCATTTGGTGCAGTTGTATCCTCAGTAACTAGCACAATGCCTAGCACATAGCAGGCACTTAATAAATGCTTGATGATAGATAGATGTCATCTCTGCTGAAGATTCCTACTCGGCTTGCCTAGCTACTCTCTGCTACCATCTTCTGGGCTTTAGTCGTGTAGCCTCTTTAAGGACATCTGTTGGTCTACACTATCATCTACTGGGGAACCGTCGCTAGAAAGCCTCTCCTGAACAAGGATAGACTAGAGCTCAACTCAAGATTCTTGACCCCAGACAACTACCTAACTTTGGGTTTGAAATGTCCATTTTAGTTGCTATTAAATCTCTGATTGTGAGTCTATATTCCCAAAACCTATTTCACAGACTTTTCCTAAAAAAGACTTGATGAAACTACATTAAGTCTGAGGCAAGAAATCTCTTCTTGATCCCAAGATGCTCCCTAACCAGAATGAAAATGAGGCTAGGAGTAGGAACAAGAGACTTGAAGAAGGCAGCAGGGCCAGGGGTGGGGAACCTGTGGCCTTGAGGCCAAGTGTGACCCTCTAGGTCCTCTAGGGTGGCCCTTTAGCTGGATCCAAACTTCACAGAACAAATCCTTCCCCACCCCTGCAGGCCATCAGCTTCCACCCTCATTTCATATCTCTGCCTTTATTCTGTATATTTGCCAAAGATTGCTAGTCTTTTGTTCTGTGTTTCATCAAACACAAACCTTATTGGCCTATCTATAGATGCTGATTCAAAGAGAGTTTCACTTCCAACTATAGCAGTGTTAGAGGAACCCATTTCATTGAATGCTAGAATCTCACGGAAAAGAAGTTTCCATACTGTCTAATCCTAATAAAAGAATCCTCTCAATGATAATGGACCACCTAAAGTACACTTTCTCACATTACTAACACACATGGTTGAAGATTAAAATTCATTGTTTTATTAATACAAAAGAAAACCCTCTTTTATAATTATTTTGGATTCTAAGAGAGGATGTCATAAGTTTAATTCAGTTCAATAAACATTTATTAAACACTTACTATATATAATGAAACACATAGTGATAGGAGCCAAGGACATAAAGACAAAATGTAAATGGTCTCTGCATTCAAGGTGCTTACCTTCTACCAGAGCGATACAACATAGAAACAGATGAGTAGAGATGAGGCAATAGGAGGAGGAAGGGATGAAAGTATAGATAAAACAGTAATGCTCTCATGTATGTTAAAATCAAATTAATATCAACACTCCTAAGCACTGAGAAAAGCAGGTATTGGGAACTTTTCTTATCTTAGCAATCAGCATGTCTTTCTTTTTTTTGTTTGTTTGTTTTTTTTTTTTGTTTTTTTGGCAATTGGGGTTAAGTGACTTGCCCAAGGTCACACAGCTAGTAAGTGTCAAGTGCTTGGTCTGAGGCCGGATTTGAACTCAGGTCCTCCTGACTTCAGGGCCAGTGCTCTACCCACCGCACCACCTAGCTGCCCCAAGCATGGCTTTCTTAAGAGACAAATCATTATGGCTTTCTTCATTAGGCTTCAGCTAAAGGTGATAAATACTTATTAACTGCTTGGATAGGGACCTCTTCCTAGGGAAGGGCTGAAAGGGAATTCTGCGTCTCTGAAGAAACTGCAGCTTGCCAAGAAATCTCTGTCTATTCATCAGAGTTAGTTTCACAGCCAACAATGTGGATATTTACCAAGCATTTATGAGAAATGAATGCAAATTGTGGAAAATTCATTGCCAATTACAAAAATCCAATCTATTCTCAGAACGGAGAATTGAATGGGACTCAAAAAAATAATAATAAACGGCATAAATTACAGGAAAATGTAAATTTAGACAATGAGGCTTCAGTAAGATCTCTTTCTGTATAAATTCAATGAATGAGTTAGGCTTGTGACAATATTCTATGATGACTTTTATAATTCTTCCTTGCCATAATTCTGTCTTTGGGATCCATGATTTGGGATAATACTTCAAGTGACATAATATTAAAATAATGTCCTCTTGTACACCCAGTAATAAACTTCATTGTATAGGACTCAAAATACCCAAGAAGGCAGCCTTTCCTATTAGATCAAGTAGAATGTAAGCTCCTGGAGGGCAGATTTTTTTTTTTTATTTTCTATGGCCAGTGCCTATCACATAGTAAGTGACAGTAAAGATTGGTTGAATCGAGTGTTAAGAAATCCTTATAGATGTTTTTTCTTTGTAATGAAGACAATCAGGGAAGCTCCTGATTTGCTGAACTGATGCACTTGAGCTGGACATAAGTGCTGATCTCCCTTGGTGGTTCAAGTGCTCTCTCTCCACACCCTACCCCCAGCAGCAATGGTGGCTATCATCACAGGGCAAAGAGAACATGTACTTCTTTCTTGCATACAGTTCTGAAACAAGCAACCAAAGATCCTGAGATACACTCCTTGGAGAAGATTGTCAAAAGTGCCAGACTTCTGGAGATGGGCTTCAGCTGCCCAGTGGGATGTGGTTTCTGGGACAGTATTCCTTCTAAGAGGAGGAAAACAAAGTCAGATGTTTTATTGGAACAGGGAGAAACAACGTAGGCAGACCACCAGTAAGCTATTGCAATAGTCTAGGCATGAGGTGATGAGGGACTGCATCAGAGTGGTGGCAGTGTCAAAGAAAAGAAGGGGATGTATTTAAGAGATGTTCCAAAGGTGAAATCAATAGGCCTTGGCAATTTGGAGTAAGAGATAGTGTGTAATAGAGGATGACATATAGTTTAGAGCCTGAGGGATTGGGAGAAGTTATTACCCTCTATAGTAATAGGAAAGGTAGGGGAAGAGGAGAGTTTAAGAGAAAAGATAATGAGTTCCATTTCAGTCATTTTGAGTTTAAGATGTCTACAAGACATACAGTTCAATATGTCCAATAGACATTTGGAGAGTAATACTAAGCATCAGGAGAGAAGTCAGAGCTGAAAAAATATATCTGAGAATCATCTGCAGAGATAATAGTTGAAATCATGGAAGCTAATGAGATCACCAAGTGAAATAGTATGGAGGAAGAAGAGAAAAAGGCCCAGGACAGACCCCTATGGGATACCCACAGTTAGCAGGTGCGACCTGGATAAAGATCCAGCAAAGGGAGAAGAGATGTAGGGGAATGTTTAACAGGAATGGCTGGACCTTGTGAGAGTTCTTTGAGGAATGGGGAGACATGCATGTTTGTAGGCAATATAGAAGGAAACACTAGACAGGAGGAGACTGAAGGTAAGTGAGAGAGTCAAAAGGACAGAGGGGGCAGTCTGTTGGAGGAGATAGGTTGGAATGGGATTAATAGAATATATAGAGGGTACCCCTTCGGCAAGGAAAAGAGCCACCTCTTCGCGTAGGGCAGAGGTGAAGGAGAAGATAGTGGCAGAAAGTATCTGAGTAATGTGAGATGAGGAGAAGTGTAAAAGAGGAAGCTCCTAGTGAATGATTTCAGTTTTTTTAGTGAAATATGAGGCAAGATTCTCAGCTGAGAGGGGAAAGGGAGCCATGGGAGGCTTGAGGAAAGATGAAAAGGTGTAGAAAACCTGCCATGGTGAGTCAATTAAGAAAGTGTAAAAGGATTGTCTTGCCACAGGGAGAAGTCAAAGTAGAATGGACCCCAGGATGTTTCATGTTTTTTTCTAAGTGTTAACATGCGTCTTTGAGTTCTGCCGTGTCTTAAGTATTTTCTGTGGTGAAGGAAATAAATCGCTAATTTGTAATGAACACCAAGTACCTTTTATACCCATACTGTACATTAGGTACCTCTTCTAGAAGGGACTCTATTACTTGGAGGGAGATCCTAGATTTGAACCATAGATAAGCTTTGCTTTATAGATTTACCCAGAGTTTTACATCAAGGTGGAGATAAAATGTGCCAGAACGAAATATGAGCCCTGATACCATCTTCAGGGTCAGGCCTCTCCAGATGAATCTGGGTCTGTTTGAGTCCAATGTAGACCCCTTTGTGATCAAGAGCCCCCAGGGCCAGCATGTGGCTGAGCAGAGAGGGCACCAGACTTAGATTCTGGAAGAACTGGGTTCCAATCCCACCTCAGACACTTACTATATGGCCCTGGACAAGTCAATCAACCTCTTTATGTCTCAGTTCATTCATCTGCATAATGAAAGAGGTAAACTCAAGTCCATTGAAGGCCCCTTCTGCTCTACACCAATGATCCCATGATTTCAGCAGCTCATCTGGGATACATCCCAAAAGAAGCACAGCTTTTGACCCTCACATTCTCTTATACTCCATAGATTAAGCAGCTATTCCTTACCCAATCTCTTGTCTTCATCACAACCATCCAAGTCATGGTGATCACCCATCAGGAGTTACTATCACTTTAGCAGTCAGGTGGTGCAGTGGCTAGAGCACTGCATATGGAATCCTGCCTCAGATTCTTACCAACTATATGATCCTGGGCTAATCCCTTAACTTCCCTGTGCCTCAGTTTCCTCTACTATAAAATGGGGATAATAATAGCTCCTATCTTCCAAGGTCATTGTAAAGATCACATGATATAACATATGTACAGCAGCTTGTGAACTTGAAAGCATTATACAAATGCTATTATTATTATTATTATCACCTTCCTATCATCATTTTCTAATAAGTGATGATGTAGATGAGCTTCTTAAGGGAGTGCCTACATCAATGAGTTCACAGATCCCCGTATGCAAGTCATATGAAGTCAATAACTGACATATCAAAGACGTTGTATGGGAACTCCTTCTGCTAACACAGGTTCAGACCTGTCTATGATTCTTAGAGAGTTGCCTGAGATATGGAGAAGTTAATTCTAGTATCTTTCCTTTGTTAATGATTTCCTATTTATCCTGTATATGGCTTGCTTTGTATACTGTTTGTATACTATGTTTGCATACTGTCTCTTCCATTAGATTACAAGCTCCTTGAGGGCAGGGACTATCTTTTGCCTCTTTTTGCATCCCCAGCTTAGTGCCTGACCCATAAGTATCTGAGGAAACTGAGGCAAACAGACAGTGACAGTGTTGTTGTGAATAGAAAGTTTCCCTTGAAACCGCTTGGATATAAGTTCAGATCATGACTCTTATACCTACTGCCAGGAGCAAGTTGACATTTACCTTCTGCAAGCTCTAGGCAGCTCTCAAAGAGCTGTGAAAAAAAAAAATACCTTCAATTCCCAAGTCCAGGTGACCCTCCTGCTTTCCTCATAGATAATGGAACAATGTTATTTCAGTTCTTTTTCTAAAGTTCTGAGTCGTTTTGAGAAGCTAGATGGCACAATGGATAGAGCATCAAGCTTGGAATAGGAAGACCTGAGTACAAGTTTGGCCCCAGACATTTATGAGTCGCAGGCAAGTCATTTAACCTCTGTTTACCTCACTTTCCTCATCTGTAAAATAGGCATAATTATAGCACCTACCTCCTACAGCAATTATGAGGATCAAGTGAGATAATAATTATAAAGCACTTAGCACAGTGCCTGGCACATAGTAGGCATTTAATACATGCTTACTTATTTCCTTCAATTGGTACTGATAAGGTACCAAAAGCCATTCCATTGTGTGCTGCCCTTTGACTAAGGGCAATGGAAGCTATACATTGAAACTGTCCCCAGTGGTACCTGGTCAGCTCCTCCCCTGGTAAGTAGCAGTGAAGCCTCCTTACCCGTTCTCACTCTTCATCCAAATCATTCTTGCCCCTTTTGCATGGCATCACCCCATACACTGCTCACTCACTCTCTCTCTCTCTCTGTCTCTCTCTCTCTCTCTCTCTGTATATGTATATACATATATGTATGTGTGTGTGTGTGTATGTGTATATATCCCTCTATGGCATACTCCATAAAGGGTCATTTTACCTTTGCCTGAAGGCCAGGAAAAATAACTTCTGAGGCAACTCATTCCAGCATAGGAAAGACAGCTTTCACTATGAGAAAGTTTTTTCTCCATAATCAAACCAACTGGTTGTGTTTCACGGTTTCCTCCCATTATTCTCTTGCCAAGCCTAGTCTGGCATCATCATAGTACATGAAGGAGAACTTTTCAGGTCCTTGTGAGTACAAGCAAAACAGGAGACAAAGCTGTGGCCCCATGCTCCAGAGGCTTGGAAGAAGAATAATGGGATGTCCTCAGATTCATTTCATGGCTATTTGTTCCAGCAAGGACTAGGATCAAACATCCTCCTACTGTCCCTTCGGCTCAGGTAAGGGCAGTGACAAATGAGAATACTCCCCTCCTTGCACTACCCTCTAATGATAAATAATACCATCCTCCTTTTAGTACATTACATTAGACAGCTCCATCCCAGAAGCAAAATTATGAAATGAAATTGGGGGGGGGGGAACCAAAAACACGATGCCCAGGGTAAGCTCCCAAGAAATAAGCATTTTTTGTCTCTGCCATCATTCTATGTCACCAACATAATAGGAAGGTGACACAAGGAAGGACCATAATAAATATTCCATTATATATTTATTTGGATTATAAATAATTCACCATATGAAGCTGCCCAGCTGGAAGAAGGCGGGAGAAGAGTTTGACCACATCAGGCTGGCAGGAAAGAACTGGTGAGCTGAGTTGGATGAGAAACAGAACACAGAAAAACACAGCTTTAATTCAGGAAATAAATATTGGAAGGTCCAAAGAGACAGGAATAGTATTATTCAACTTCAGGAACCCAGTGAGATGGCTGTTCTCCCAGTTTAGGATGACCAGACCCTGTGATTGATTGACATTTTGTTCTACGGAAGAAGGAAACCGTTTAAGTGACATGATATCTAAACTCGCTGAAGACAAGGTTTGTTCCACCTCTGTTTGGATCCCTAACCCATAGCATGGTGGCCAGCACATAGGAGACATTTAATAAATGCCCGTTGACGTGTTGACTGAGGAGTCATCATGGCAGAGTGGACGAGCGAGTACATTGGCCATGGAATGATGGAGAATTGAGTTCAAATGCCAATTCTAACATTTACCTCTTAACTGTGTGACTGCAGTCCAGTTACTTCACCTACTGAGCTTCAAAGTCTTCGACTAAATCAAGGAGGAGAAGACCTGTACTCCTTTCACACTGTCAGGTATGATAGTGTATGTAAAATGCTTTGGTTTCCTAGGTAATTCCCTCCACAATGGAAGCCCACCCGCCATCATGGTGGGCGGCAGCGAGTGAGACAGGCTGACCTTCCAGTGAGCTGAGAGAAGGAAGGGACTCCCCTTCTATTTTGGAAGACAAGGCCTCCTTTCACCACCATTCCACTTTACCCTAAGAGCTCCGAGCCCCCAGATCAGCTCCAAGTGACCAAATCTTCTGGCTCTCTAGAATGAAGAATGCTCTCCCTTATCCTCTCCCTATTATAATCTTTAAAGAAAATAAACCCAGAGCTCAACATTTCTGCAGGCCAGTGGGTTTTTATAGGAGGTAAATGAGATCTAAGTTGAAAGCCACAGATACAGAACTAACATTCTGGCACACTCCCCTAGCCAGAGAAGGGAAAACTTCTTTTCTAGGGAGTGAAAGATGCATCAGATTGGTCCAGCACCATTGGGCCAGTTTTTGTCATCTTAGATCTGCAAATCCCAGGCATCGCTACTTTTTCTCCTCCTGTATTATAGCACAGGAGAAAATTGTTTTTCAATACTTACCCAGAATTTTCAAATCTTATTTTCCTTAAGCCATATCAAGTTATAAAAAGTTATTCATCTCTAAAGTTCATATTCTTTTTTTTTTACTCTCCTAACTTATTGTTCAGCATCTGTCCCCTTCTCTTGTCAGCTCTCAAACCCTTTCTTCCTTTTTGCCCTGCTCTTGGGTCTTTTCTTCCTGTCTGGGAGTCAATTTCTTACCTGATTTCTCTGCCTCAAAGTAAGTTACAATGGAATCATAGATTCAGAGCTGTAAGAATTCTTGGAGGCCATCCGGCCCAACCCCCTTATTTTACAGATAAGGAAACTAAGGTTCAGAAACATCAAATGTTTTGTCCAAGTCTCAGAGTAAGAGGCAGAAATCAGATGGAGGTTCCAGGCCTTTGGCCTTCCAAATGCAACACTCTTTCCTCTGTGCTCCACAGACATTCTGGTGGTGATCCTTCAGTAGCTTTGGACATCAGTCTTAGGGAGCTGCCTAAGTCATGAAGAGGTTCAATCATTTATCCAGAGTCACACTAGGGTCAAAGGCAGGGTTTGAAACCAAGTTCCTGGCTCTGTTGTTTTTCAATTGTTTTTCAGTCATGTCTGACTGTTTGTGACCCTATTTGAGATTTTCTTGGCAAAGATATTGAAGTGGTTTGCCATTTCCTTCTCCAGCTCATTTTACAGATGAGGAAACTGAAGCAAAAAGGGTGACGTGACTTGCCCAGGGTCACACAGCTAGTAAGTATCTGAGGCTGAATTTGAACTCATACCTTCCTGACTCTAAGCCCCGGTGCTCTATCTTCTGCAACACCTAGTTGCTCAAGTTCCTGGTACACAGTAAGTAATTAATAAATGCTTGTTGACTTCTTGTCTCCAAGCCCAATGCTCTAACCTTTTATATGCCTGGTGCTTAGCACAGTGCCTGGCACACAGTAGGTGCTTAATAAATGTTTACTGACTGGCTGGCTCTTAAATCAGTAAGAGGGGCAGCATGGAATAGGGAAAGTAAAGCTGAAAGGGGAAGCATAAATTCACACTTATTTAGATTCCAATCCCACTTCTGGTACTAACAAGCCATATGGCCCTGCACAGGTCGCTTGACCGACCGTGCCCTAATTTCTTCACCTACGTAATGAGAATCAGAATGTGCGCAGGTCCTTTGTCCATCTGAAAGCACTAGAAATCAAAATGCTGGCTGGGACCATCGCATACCCGGCCCTTTGCGCTAAGATCCCTTGGGATGCGGCTGTGATGCCCGCTCCTTGGAGCTTCTGCCATCTGTCAGCTGGACGAGGAAGCGCTCTCCAGGCCTCTCTGTAACCCAGTCCTGTGAGCAGGTGAGAAACCTCTTGACCATTTGGAAAAGAGTGAAGATCGGAGCAGAATCCTGAAACGTCTGGGGCCCAGGGAAGCTGAGCTAGGCACCCAGAAGGGCCGAAAAACTATCAGTCTCCCTAAAGAGTGGTTTTACTGTACAAACACAACATCAAAAGCCGTCCCATCTGGCCTCAAAGGGAAAAGAGCATCAGTCTCCCTCTTGTTTGCAAAGAAAGGGGTCTAGGGATGGGGAACACGGCGTACTTGGCCAAACATGAAGGATGCGTTTGTTCATTTTGCACGAGTTTTTTTTTTTTTCTTTTTCCTTTTTCGTTCTTTGTTATAAGGAATGGCTCCCTTGGCATGGGAGGAGAAAGTGATATATTGGGAAATGAAGGTAAAGTTTAAAAAAAAGCTCTCTGTTTTCTTTAAGCCATCTGTAGTAGGCCAGAACAGAATTAAACACAGTACTACTGGCAGGAGCTGATGAGGAACCTGCTCCAGGTGGATGATCTGAATGCAAACCCAAGCGAGTGCCCACAGGTGGGGGAGGGATGGAGCCTTTCTGAGCAGCATCAGGAGCTGCCTGCCTGCTGGGGAGCTCTTCAAAGTCAACAGAATGACGGCACAAGCCACATCTGCCCAAGGTGACTGAGAGCAACCTTGTAAGACCCCAGGGAGCCATGCTCATTGTGTTCTGTGAAACTGAGTCAAAGCAGCTTCTTGCTTTGGAAAATGTGGTTTTGAATGTTCTGTTTGCAAGGAAGGAAGGAGGGAAAGGAGGGAGGAAGAAAAAAAGGAAGGAAAGGAGGGATGGAGGGAGGAAGGAAGGAAGGAAAGAAGGAAGGAAGGATGGAAGGGAGGGAGG
>NW_020950900.1:0-3363 GCF_900497805.2 Vombatus ursinus
ACTCTGGGCAAGTCACTTAACCCCAACTGCATCACCAAAAAAAAAAAAGTCTCCTCAAGGAACTCACCATCTCATGGGGAAGATAGCATGCCAGTGACTATGTACGAACAAGCTATAGACAGGTTTAATTGAGGGTAATCTCAGAGGAACTAACAATTAAGAAAGATTGGGAAAGCCTTCCCATAGAAGGCAGGATTCTAGCTGGGACTTAAAAGAAGCCAGGAAGGTCAGCAGTAGGAGTGGAGGCAGGAGAGCATCCTAGGCATGGGAGACAGCCAGAGAGAATGCCCAGAGCCGGGAGATGGAGAGGCTTGTTTGGGGAGAGCTAGGGCTATCTCCTTCTTCATTCTGGACGTTCTGGATCTTTTAATGTCACCATCATTCACCTTAGTTTTCATGGCTGCCGAGCCACGCCATTGACTCCTAGTGCATCCTTCTCAAGTTCTGCAGATGGTTCTCGTGTGCGGTGCCTCCCCTATGCTTTGTACTTGTATCTCCAATGCTTAGCACAGGGTAGACATTTAATAAATACTCATTGATTGATTTTATCACCTGCCACCAGACGGCTTTGGCCATTAGACCAAGCCCACTTGAGCACAAGGGTGGGACAACCATTGCACGATTGTTGTTGTAATTGCTGTTGTTGTGGGGGATGATGATTGATCCTTGGGCTCTATCATCCATTTGTAAAACCTAACAATTGGGAAATTATAATTGATTTTAAATTCCTCTTAAAGAAAAGAATCAAAAACATGAGACTTAAAATTTGATTCAGTTTTCAACAGAAAATGTTTTAAATAAAGATATTTTGATTCTAAATTGTGATTGATTTGCTAAAAATATTCTCAAACTGCTACAAATGATATGTCTTTGGATAGTGGAATTTTTTTCTTTTGGGGGAGGGGAAAGACATAGCAATTCCTTCTAGATAAGGGCAGGTAGATGAGCCTGAGAGTTTTCCAAAGCCTTTCCCAGATCACACCCCTCCCCAGTGCTTTCCGTCGGAGATTACCTACATTTCTTTCATGGACAGATTTTTTTCATAATGTCTCCCTCGTTGGAATGTGAGCTCCTTGAGGGCAAGGATCATATTTTTTTTTTTTTTACTTTCTTGCATTAATTAGCATAGCGTCTTTGAGACATAGAAAACATTTAATAAATGCTTGTCAACTGACTAACCGGGGAGGGGTTGAAGTCTCACAGGTGAAGGAAATTAAAAACTGAGTCTGAGGAGGCAAAGGAAGTTGTGAGGAGCCTGCCCATTGTCCTAATTGTGACTTAATGAAACATTAATGAAACCTCCTTTCGGAGTGGGGGAGAAGCATAAATCCCAGCCCCTCGCCCGCCTCAACTTCGATCTGACAAAGGGACCCCAGCAGGGTTTGCCACTGGACCGAGTGGGCAGCTTTCTGCTGTTAACAGGGCTGGATCTCCCTGACTAAGCAGATTGCGGGCACACTTCCACAGATTCTTGGAGCTGAAATTCCTGCTAATGCCTGAATTACTCATGAGCAAAAATTCATGGAATTGTTTGCTTTGCTCATTAGATCGTGGGCTTTTCTAAAGCTGGAAGGGACTCAGGGACCACCCAGTCCTACCCCTCACTCTCCAGAGAAGGAAATGAGGATGTACACAAGGACATAAAGGGCCTTCCCCAAGGTCACACAGGGAGTAAGAATCAGAGGTGGCATTTGACCCCACAGCCCCCATTCCAGATCCATCACTCTTCCATTATACCAAGACCCCTCCCTGTGAGGAGTGTCCTGAAGAAAACAACAGACAGTTCTTGGGAAAGCATATTCCCAATGATATTCTTAACATTCCCTTTAATCTCCTTGAGTCAACAGACCCCTTTCCCCAGGCTAAAGGTCCCACTGAGCTCCTTGCCACCATCCCAAAGAGAAGATTCACACTCATTAAAAATACCTTTCACCATAAGGAAAGGGAAGACAATTCTTGGGGGGCAGGGAGTCACAGCACAGAGGGAAGGCCTGTGGTCTTTTGGTTTTCCCCTTAATATCCCCCCCCAAAAAATAGTTAAGGGGAAAAACACACAGAAAACTGGAGCTTGCACGTTTAAAAACCTCTAGGAATGTTTCAAGCATCCTTGCTGAGATTTGTTTCCGTTCATCTATTCACAAGTGCATCTATTCATACTCTGATTCTGTGGTGTAAGGAATAAATTACTTTCCTGTATTCATCTGGGCACAGAAGGATGCTGTCTACGCTGTTCTGCTGGTCTGCTCTCAGAACACTGCAAGATGCTTCCATTTTATCATTCTTATGTCAACTATTTCAGCTGCCTCGAGTTTGGCCTGGTGCTACCTAATGAAATCAGCCTGGTGTGTGAAACAGCCGGGAGGCCCACAGCCCCCTTCTCCCCTGCCCCACTAGGACCACTTAGAGAGAGCAACTGAGAAAAAGCTTCCCAGAAAAGAGGTGGAAAGTGGCAGGCACCGATATGGAGCACAATCCCTTGACCAAGTGACTGGGCTTACCTGTTGTCAGGGAATTTGCTCTTACGGTGTTTATTGTTGTGTCAAAACCATACAGCCTTTAAAATAGATATATAGGGAAACATTGTCGGAATCTACTCTATGAAGTGCTGAATACCCTGCCACGTTGGCGGAGAAGAAAGCAAGAGGACGCTGGCTTAACATACAGACAGACAGACAGACACACTTACTGGTCAAGGTGGAAAGAAGGATGTGAAAAGAAGGAATGAAGAAAGAGAAAGAAAAAAAGGGGAAAGGAAGGCAAAGAGAGGAAGGAAATTTGATGGGCAGAGGAAATAAAAAGAAAGCCAACCTGCTACATCCTTCCCTCTGAGATTACCTACCACGACATTGTCTGCCTTGTGCGTGCATCGTGATTTGTCTGTCGTCTCCGTCTTTAGAAGGTGAACTGCTTGAGGTCAGGGACTGGGGTTGGGGGGAGGGGTTGCCTTTGTTTGTTCCCCAGTGCTTAGCACAGTGCCTGGTACATAGAAGGAGCTTAATAAATGCTTATTGTTAGGGGCAGCTAGGTGGCATAGTAGATAGAGCACCGGCCCTGGAGTCAGGAGGACCTGAGTTCAAATCCAGCCTCAGACATATGATACTTACTAGCTGTGTGACCCTAAGCAAGTCACTTAATCCTGATAGCCTCAACAACAACAACAAAAAAAATGCTTGTTGTTTATGATGACCTGGGCCTGAATCCCAACTCTGTCACAACCTGGGTGGCCTTAGTTTTCGCATCCATAAAATGAGAGGGTTGGAGTAGATGTTCTTTGAGGTCCCTTCCAGCATGGAATCTTTGTCCCATGATTGTCTATTAGATAGATAGATAGATAGATAGATAGATAGATAGATAGATAGATAG
>NW_020950901.1:0-9320 GCF_900497805.2 Vombatus ursinus
GGAAGAAAGGAAAGAAGGGAGGAAGGAAAAAAGAAGGAAAGGAAGGATGGAGGGAGAAAGGAAGGAAGGAAAGAAGGAAGGAAGGACGGAAGGGAGGGAGGAAGGGAAGGAAGGGAGGAAGAAAAAAGGAAGGAAAAGAGGGACAGAGGGGGGAGGAAGGAAGGTAGCAAAGAAGGAAGGAAGGGAGAGAGGGAGGAAGGAAGCTCAATTACGACAATATGTATACAGCACACTTTGCAAACCTTAAAGCTCTATATAAATGCTAGCTATGATGATGATGATGATGATAACAAGGGGAAGGGAATAAGCATTTGCATGGTGCCTTCTCTGTATGAGAGCTTTATAAATATTATCTAACATGATCCTCATGACAAACCTGGGAGGTAAGTACTATAATTATCCCCATTTTACAGATGAGGAAACTGAGACAAATGGTTAAGTGACTTGCCCAGGGTCACACAGCTAGTAAGTGTCTGAGGCTAGATTTGAGCTCAGGACTTCCTGACTCCAGGCCCAGCACTCTCTCCACTCCTCACCTGACTGCCTGGTGATGATGACAATGACGATGATGATGATGATGATGATGATGATGATGCAGGGATCATGGCTACAAACACAATAAATGTAACATAGAGCTTGTGTCTAAAAGAGCCTCAGTGATGACTGAGTCCAAGTTGGCGATGAGTCTCCCTAGACTGGTCCACAGGCAATAGACCCAGGAGGCTTTTCCAGCCCATGTGGATGCTCTTCTTGCTTGGTGAGATAGATCTGAGCCACTGTCAGCCCGCACGGTCTCTGGGCATCCAGGGCCTGCATTCCAGGCCAGTTTGGGGCATGAGGACAAATCAGTCCAATCAAATGCTCCTACAGCCACAAGTCCAGTTTCTGTTTAACTGAAGGAACCTCAAGGATTTGCCTGCCTTGGGAAGGTGCTAACGTGCTTCTAACCAAGTCTTTGCTCGGCCGATTTCACGATGGCTCTCCAGTGCCAGGGGTTACATTAGGCCGCTGGCCGCTGGGAGCTGTTCTGAGCCAGGGGAGGATTGCTGGGGTGGGGAAAGAAGGCAGGAAGGAGCCAGCCTCTTCCCGTCGGCACCACAGCACCCCCTGACCCTAAAAATAGACTAGCTCTGTGAGGTGATGTCAAGACCTTGGAGACTCATGGAGGAGACACTACTAGAGTTTGGGTCATGCCCAGCTAAGGGAGGCCAGCCTCTGGTGGAGGGAGCTCGGGACCTGCAGGTGGCAGAGTCTGCCCTGCCTACCCGGGCTGGCCTACCCAGGAAATCTCTCCTCCTTTTTCAGGCCTCAGCTTCTTCCTCTGGAAAAAAAAAAATGAGCGGGGAGGGATTCCATCAGGGATTCTTTACCGGGGGTCTCTTTATTTGTTTTTGTTTTTTTTTAATATATTTGATAACTCTTTGTTTCAATGTAATTTATTTCCTTGGCATTCCTGTGCATTTTATTTTATGCATTTTAAAAAGGGATTCTGAGGAGTCCATAGGCATCACCAAAATGGCCATGAAGATGAGAACCCCCGTGATAGGCAGAATGTAAGTGCAGAACCTCAAGACTCAATGATCTCTCAGGTTCCTCCCTGGCTCTAACATTCTATGAGTCTCCAGAGCATTTAAGACACAGATGATAAGGAACAGGAGGTAGTAGAAATAATGACAATAATTCATAATTCATTTCAGTCACACAATAAAGACTTGATTGGTAACTGATTGACTGATAACTCATGCTTCTGACGCACTTTCAGGTAGACAAAGTGCTCTCCTCACCCGCAGCCCTGGAGGGAGGAGAGATGCTCCAGTTTGGGGAGGCTGATCTTGGGGCTGCCAACGTTCACAGTGTGTTAGCATGAAGACTCTTGGCCCTGGGCCCTCTGAGGAGGATGACCACCTCCAGAACAGGAGTGTCAGCGACCGAGCTCAGGCTGCCTTTCTTCATCCCTTACCAAAGATGCTTCTCCCCATGCAGCTGCACATCACAAGCACAGCATTTTAGCCTCAGAGCAGTGATTCATTGCGGCCACCAACGTGTAACCCAGTTCGAGAATGATGCTAAAGAGAAGCGAATGCTAACCGCTCTGTGTGAGCCAGGTTCAGAGTTTCAAGAAACACAAAGTCCTGACTCTCGGTTGATCAAAACACTGAGGTTATTGAATAATAGACAGATCATGTGAACATTTCCAAAAGGATACAAGGAGACATGTGCATTCCTTGGTCCACTTCATTCCTACTCACTTTGTCTTTGTTTCTTTACATGGAAAATATAGCGACATATAATGGTTTCCAAAAGTGCTTCTCTATCTGGACAATAATATCTCATCCATGGGATTAACTGCAGGTGATAATAATAATAATAACAAAAACAACAATAATAATATAGTATTGCTATAATGCTTTAAGGTTTGCAAAGAGCTTTATAAATATTATCTCATTTTATTCTCACAATAACCCTGGGAGGTAGGTGCATTGTCTCCATTTTAGAAAAGTAGAAAACTGAGGCAAAGGTTCAGTGACTGACCCAAGGTCACACAGCTAATACGTATCTGAGGCCAGATTTGAACCAGGGTCTTCCTTATTCTGGGTCCAGACCTTTATCCACTCATAGCCACCTTTAGGGGTTTTGACTTTTTACACTGAGGCAAACAAAGGGAGCTAAACGCTCTAACTAGAAGAAGCAAATTTCCACATCCTGGACAGGGGGTCCAATCACATAGATCAACCACAGAAGGTTAATAGGATGCCCTCAGAGTCAAGTCTAGTCAAGAAGCATTCATTACGTGCCAAAGAATTTACAGTGTGAGATCTTCAGGACTAATCCTTATTGGAAAAGGGCTTCTGTGTCGTTTTCTCCATTATTCAACAAAATCCTCCATGATACTGTGCACTATAGGGCTTGCAAATAGCAAACTGGGGTCGCAAGGCTGCATGGTAAACATATAGGGCAAGAGATCCCAGGTTCCAACCTCAGCTCTATCCTGGCTCCCTGTGGGGCCTTAAGAAAATCACTTCCCGGGGCAGCTAGGCGGCGCAGTGGATAGAGCACCAGCCCTGGAGTCAGGAGGACCTGAGTTCAAATCCAGCCTCACACCAAACACTTGACACTTACTAGCTGTGTGACCCTGGGCAAGTCACTTAACCCCAATTGCCTTAAAAAAAAAAAGAAGAAAATCACGTCCCCCCAGGAATTAGCTTCATTTTCTATAAAATGATAGACTAGAAGACTTTTAAGGTCCCTTCTAGTTCTCAATCTTATTATTCTAAATGAAATTTAAAAAATAAAAATAAAAACCCTCATAGTGTTTCCTAGGCTCTTCTTGCCATAGAAATCTCTAACTTGAGGATTTCTCACATATGTATATAAAGACGCTTACGTCTATACTTGGACACTGAACAAGAAAAGACCTTTCAGGAGGGAAAAAAGCAGCTGAAGATGGTTTTTAAAAGAGGCTAATGTGATGGGACACACCATGGGCTGGGATGGAGGGTTATGGGGCAGTGGAGAGTTCGAGACCAGTGATTTCATTAGCTTCAGAGCGCCCAGCGTTGAAATTCCCCATACGCAGATGCCTCACATAGCCCCAGAAAGCCGAGACCTGCCTGGGACCCTGGCAAACAATTTGCCTATGGACACATTACTATTGTGCATATGTGTTGTGGGTGCATGCATATGTACATGTCCGTATGTATGTGCATGGTTATTATCTCCACCATTAGAATGTAAACTCCCTGAGGGCAGGGATTGTTTCATTTTTGTACTTACATCCCTAGCACCTGGCACACAGCACCTGGAGCTTAATAGAAGTTACAGGTTGGTTGATCGAGACAGCATTTGAACTTGGATCATTACGTCTTCAAGGCTGGCCAGTGCATCCCATGAGCCTTTATGCGACTTTCCATTTACAAGATAAATAATTTCAGAACTTTGTGGCTTCAGACGATTATTCCGTTTTTCTTCTCTTTTAAACCTTGTTTAATCAGAGTATCTGCCATATCTAATCAATCAGAGGGGGCTTCAAGCCTTGGCATTTACTTGTATTCTCCTTCACATCTTCTTGCAGACGCATTAAGGAAAAACCCAGGGAAGGGAAGGTGAGGGGAGAAGAAAGGGGAGAAGGGAGAGGAGGGAATAAGCAATTAATTATATAGTGCTTACTATGTGCCAGGCACTGTGCTAAATACTGGGGAAATGAAAAGAAGCAAAAGATAGTCCCTGCCCTCAAGGAGCTTATAATCTACTGGGAAAACCAATACGCAAACAAATATATACAAACAAGCTATATAGAGGATAAGTAGAAAATAATTAACAGAGGGAAGGCACTAGAATGAAGAGCGATTAGGGAAGGCTTCTCATAGAGAATGGGATTTTTCAGTCGTTTTCAGTTGTGTCTGACTCTTCTTGACCCCATTTGGAGTTTTCTTGGCAGAGATGCTAAAGTGGTTTTCCATTTCCTTCTCCAGCTCATATTACAGATGCAGAAACTGAGGCAAACAGGATGAAGTGATTTGCCAAAGGTCACACAGCTATAAGTGTCTAAGGCCAGATATGAACTCAGGTCTTCCTGATTCAAGGACCAGCGCTCTATTCACTGTGCCACCTAGCTGACCCAATGGATTTTGGTTGGGATTTAAAGGAAGCCAAGGAGGTCAATAGTTAGAGTGGAGAGAGGGAGTTCCCTAGGAGGACAGCCAGAAAGAATGCTCAGAGCCAGGAGACATAATGTTTTGTTTGTGGAACAGCCAGGAGGCCAGTGTCCCAAAATTGAAAAATATGGGGTGGGGAGTGAGGGCTGGTGAGAAGACAGGAAAGGTAGGAGAAGGCTTGTTATAAGGGCTTGGACTGTTCAAAAGAGCATTTTGTGTTTGCGCCTAGAGGCAATAGGAGTCACTGGAGTTTATTCAGTAGGAGGTGACTTCTCAGATTTGCATTTTTGGAAAATCACGTTAGCCGCTGAATGGAAGATGGACTGAGTGGGGAGAGACCGAGGCTGGCAGCCCCACCAGCAGCTATGGCAATAGCCCAGGTGTGAGGTGATGAGGGTCTGCACCAGAGTGGAGCAGTGTCACAGGAGAGAAGGAGGCATATCGGAGAGATGTTGCAGAGGTGAATCTGGAAGGCCTTGGCAACAGATTGGATATGGGGGATGTTAGATATAACAAAGAGTCCAGGATGACTTCTAGGCTGTGAGCCTGAGGGCCTGGGACAATGGTGGTACCCTCTACAATAATAGGGAAGGTTGGGGGGGGGGGAGGTTTAGTGGACTAGAGAATGAGTTTCATTTTTGTCATGTTGAGTTTAAGATGTCTATGGGATATCCAGTTGGGGATGCCTGAAAGGCAATTTGAGATTGGAGGTCATCAGGGAGGCCAGAGCAGAACAGACAGATTTGAGGCTCATCAGCATAGAGATGGTAATTAAATCCATGAATGCTAATGAGATCATCAAGTGAAATAGTATAGAGGGAGAAGAGAAGAGGGCCCAGGACAGAACATATACAGAAGCTCTGCAAAAAGGTGACTTGTAAATATAACTGATTAATTAACCAATTAATTAATGAATGGAGAAATTGGGGTGCTGAATCAGGAACAATCAATCTACTAAGTACTCCGTATGTGCCAAGCACTTGAAAAACAGAGACAAAAGTGAAGCAATCCCTGCCCTCAAGGAGCTTACATTCTAACAGAGAGATAACACACACTTGGATAGATATATACAAAACACAGACAAAGTAGATAAACACAAGGTAAGAAAGGGAGAAAAGGCCCTAACAGCTAAGAGGAGCCAGGAAAGGCTC
The DNA here is from genome assembly GCF_900497805.2 of Vombatus ursinus. Classification (NCBI taxonomy): domain Eukaryota; kingdom Metazoa; phylum Chordata; class Mammalia; order Diprotodontia; family Vombatidae; genus Vombatus; species Vombatus ursinus. The sequence goes on from NW_020950901.1 coordinate 5,807, forward strand.
CTATGGAAGGATACCTTAGGCCCTGCCTCTCACGCTTATTTGCTGCCTGACCTTGGACAAATCACTTAACCATGCAGTACCCCAGGCAACTCTCCAAGACTATGAGTTGAATAATATTTGCCAATCTGCCTTGGTAGAAGAAGTTTGAAGTCATAGGCTAGAACCCTAACTCTCCCCAAAATTTGCCCAATGTCTAGTCATACTGCCTGGCCCGTATTTTAGGAGCTGTACAATGTTTGCTTTGTGGAATTGACTGACAGTGCTTCTGAACCTCATCAAGAAGTCTAGGAGCCTTCCAAAAATGCTGTCAGGAAGCCATCAATCAAAAATATAGGATAAAGTAGAGTCTAATTAACCTGAACATTTCCTACAGGAAGCAATGTTTCAATGAGAGGTACTTTCAGTATTAGAGAAGGAACATCAAAAAAGAAAAGCTAGAGGGGAAATAATTGGTCCATGGGTCTCCAGACTTATGAATGAAAGGGGGTGCTCTGATTCAAATCCCCAAAATTAGTTTGTTGCTGTTCAGCCATTTTTAGTCATGTACAATTCTTCATGACCCCATTTGGGGTTTTCTTGGCAGAGATACTAGAATAGTTTGCCATTTCCTTCTCTAGCTCATTTTACAGATGAGGAAACTGAGGCAAACAGGGGTAAGTCACTTGCCCAGGGTCACACAGCGAGTTAAGTGTCTGAAGCCAGATTTGAACTTAGAAAGATGAGTCCTCCTGACTCTAGGCCCAGCACTTTGAAGTTACCTCAAACTGGTTATAGAGACAGAACTATCACTGGACAAAGGAAGCATCATATACCATATTCTAGCATTGGCTGCTGGGTGGTATAGTAGAAGGAGGACTACAGCTGGAATCAGAAAGAGCTGAGTCATCAATCTCTTTGGTCCTATGCTATTTTTATCAGTGACTTAGATATTAGTTCAATATGAATGGGCTTCACTAATTTACTTGGTCTAATTCTGTATTCAGTAAGTTTCCTTATGGTCTATACTTTGGTTTCCTCACAAAGATCTCTCCACCAGGAAAAATAGTCCAGTGTGAGTGACCTACACCCAATTTCCATACCAGAAGACATCTCGTTGTGAATCAGCCAAGCCCAGAGCTTGGATATGGACTGGGTCTCCCAACCTCTTAGCGTTCTAGGCTATTCTGTAAGACTAGTGGTTACAAAGAAGATACTGACCCATATTAGTCAAAGGTGTTTCCTCACTACCAATGAAATCCCAGCCCTATCCCTATTACACTGTTGCTCATTCATCTTCAGACCCATGAAAAGCACAGATCACAGTCAGTGGCTTGGAAGGGACCTCACCCAAAAGAAGGCCGCACCAAAACATACCCGACAAGTTCATCTTTGCATACCGTCTGCTGTCTAACCAGGCTTGACCCACCTTGTGCTTACAGAGCCTCTTTCTTACGCCTGTGTGAGATTTTGCGTTAATCCTCAGCCAACGTCATTTTTATTCGATTCAGGATAGTTTTCCAGCCTGTCGAGATCTTGCAGGAGGCTGACGCGGTCATCAAGAGTGTTAGCTCATCTTCCCAGCTCTGTGTCTCTGCATTCTGTCTCATCCCCAGCACTCAGCACAGCGCCAGGCACAAGAGTACACTCTTAACCAATGCGTGTCCACCGCCGTTGATAATTTTTTTGAGAATGCCATCCGTGTCTCTATCTAAGTCACTGATTAAAATAGCACAAGACCAAATAGATAGGTGACCTGGATATAAAAGGTCACATCATAAACGAATCAGAGAAACAGGAAAAATTACCTATCAGATCTATGGGTAGGAGAGAAGTTCATAATGAAATGAGGAACAGAGAGGATCACAGAAGAAAAAAGAGAGACAATTTGGATTACATAAAATTAAAAAATTTTAGTATAACAAATATAATAAATCTAAGATTAAAAGAAAAGATTAACTGGAGAAAATTTTGCAGAAAGTTTCTCTGATAAAGGTCTCATGTCTAAGATATATTAGGAATTGACTCAAATTTTTAAGAAAGGAGCCATTCCTCAATTGAAAATAATTGAAGGATACTGGTAGTCAGCTCCCAAGAGAACAAACCCAAGGAAGTTACAGTAATATGAAAAAATGCTCCAAATAACTCCTCATTTGAGAAATAGTAATTAATGCAATTCTGACATTATACCTCACACTCTTCCAGGTGGCAACGATGACAAAAGAAGGGAAATGCCAAGTGTTGAAAGGGCTGTAGGAAAACAGGCACCTTGACACACTCTTGGTAGACCTGTAAGTGGGTACAACCATTTTAGAAAGTAATTTGGAATTATACACAAAAAGTTATGAAATAATAAATAAATAGATAAGTGAATGGATGAATGAATTAATAAAATGTCCGTTCTTAAAAAAAAAAACCTCCCAATCCACCCATTCTTGCTGGCTACCCTCCCATGTTTTTTCTGTCTTTTACGGCTTAACTGGTCTCGGCTTAACGTCTCTGCCAGGTGCTTCCACTTCGTCTCTTCTGGCACTCTTCTTGATTCTCTACACCTGGCTTCTGACCTCCTCATTCAATCAGTCCTGTCTCTCCAGTGTTGCTAATGATCACTTAGGTGCCTAATCTAAAGCCCCTTTCCTCAGTCTCCTCCTTCAAGACTACTCTGCAACCTTTGACACAGTCAGTCACCCTCTTCTCCATATCCAAACTTTTACCAAGGCTTGTTGATCTCACCTTCACAACAACTCTTGAATCGTCATCTTCTCTCCTCTGATACTGTCATCCCCCAGGTGCAGGCCCTCATCACTTCACATCTAAATAAATGTCGCAGCCCATTCTTTGGTCAGCCTGCCATAAGCCTCTCCCCACTCCACTCCATTTCCCACTCACTTATCAAAGTGATCTTCCTAAAGTATAGGTCTGACCATGTCAACCCTACTCATTTAGCTTCATCGGCTCTCTACAGCCTCTAGGATCAAATACAAAATATTTGGCATCCAAAGTCCTTTATAACCTCCCCATTCAGTCTTTGATCCAGTGACACTGGCCTTCCTCAGACTAGACTCTCCAACTCCCAACTCCAGAACGTCCCTCATGGATGGAATTCCCTCCCTCTTCATCTCTGCCCCATGGCTTCCTTGGCTCCCTTCAAGATAAATTCCCAACTTTGAAAGGAAGTCTTTCCAATCCCTTTTAATTCTGTTGCCTTCTCTCTGCTGATTACTTCTTCTTTATCCTGTAGTAGCTTGTTTACACAGCTTGTCTACAGGATGAGTGTTTGTAAGTTGTCTCCCCCATTAGGCTGTAAACTCCTCAAGGGCAGGGATTGTCTTTTGTCTTTCTTTGTATTCCCAGCACTTAGTACAGTGTTTGCCATATAGTAGGTGCTTCATAAATATTTACCACTTACTGACTAAATAGCCAGTATCCTTTGACCCAGGAAGAGCTACTGGGCCTAGACCTCTATGTACAAAAATGTTTTTTGGAGTGGAAAAAAAAAAACTGGAAATCCAGAAGATGTCTGATTAAGTTGTGGTAT
>NW_020950902.1:0-6130 GCF_900497805.2 Vombatus ursinus
TTCCACTAGATTTCCAGCCCAAAGTTACAAAATATGAGTAAAAAAAAACAGAAGAATCTCTTCATACAAGGGTAGACCCCATCAACTCTATAAAAGGTCTCCATGACAGACATATCCTCTGCTCCACACTAAGATAGTTTCCTGATAATCAAAACTCCACCAGAGCCAACCCCTCAAAACCAACTCTAAGATTCCATACCTAAAATACCTCAAAGAATACTTATTGGTTTAGAACTAAAATAGCCTTACACATCATCTATTACAGGAGTTCTTAACCTGGGGTATATAAACTTTTAAAAAAAAATTTTTGATAATTTTATTTCAATTTAATTTGCCTCCTTTGTAATACCATATATATGTGTATACACACACACATATATAATGCCATATACACACATATTTTAAATAAGTTTTTATTGATATCATGTTTCTTACACCATCATAGTTATCTCAAGTATCCCTCTTCCTCCCAAAGAACCATCCTAAGTAACAAACAGTATTTTTGGAGGGGGGAAAATATCACCACAACTGGTTGTGTAAATACATATGGACCTCCCACCTCCACAAATGATTGGTTGGGAGATAATGTTTAATGCATTTAAAAACATTATTCTGAGAAGGAAGTTCATAGTCTTTATCAGTTTGCTAAAAGGTCCAAGACATATATAAAAATAAATAAATAAAATTTAAAAATATTAAAAGGTGTTAAGAATCCCTGATTCCAATACCTTCATATCATGATACCCTCAATACAAATTTTCCAATACCTACATATCACACATGAGAAAAATGGGGCCCAAATAAGTTGCCCTAGCTGTGAGATAGGCATTATTTGAGTAAAGGGGGGAAAAAAGACCACAGAGAAATTAAAAAAAAAAAAAAAAAAAGCTAGTCCCAAATTACAAAGCAAGGAAGTATAGTAGCATAGAAAATAATCTCTTTCGGTTTCTTCTGGTCTAGCACTCCACCCAGACTCCTCAGCAAATGCTACAAAGTGAGTTCAAATCATCTTGCAGGTTATATTCTTGGAAAGGATGATCTTATTTAAACAGTTCATTTCAGAGATGAGGAAACTAAGATCAAATGAAGTTAAAGTGACTTGCTCAAAGTTACATTGATAGTAAACAGCAGAATTTGAATGGATACTTAGGTCCCAAGTCCAAACAGAGCAAGTTTCTTTTCACTAACAAACCTTTGAATATTGCATCAATTCTATGAAAACTTTAAAATATGCTTCCAAATCACTTCTTTCTTATGTCCCCATCCTACTGAATGCCCCAGAGTAGTATCATATGTCCTGATATTTCTCAATTTAAAAATATACTCAGAGGAAATGGCTAGAGAGAGGGAGAGAATTAGGAACGGAATATTGTTTTTTAAAAGAAAAAAAGAAAAATATACTCATAACTCCATTTTAGCACAGCCAGGTATTACGCAATTCAATTCCACTGTCAGGTAATCATATAAGTATGTATATAGTAAAGATCTGATACAGAATCATTCTTTTTTTGGCTAGGCAGTTTGGGGGGGGGGGGTTAAGTGACTTGCCCAGGGTCACACAGCTAGTAAGTGTTATGTGTCTGAGGCTGGATTTGAACTCAGGTCCTCCTGACTCCAGGGCCAGTGCTCTATCCACTGCACCACCTGGCTGCCCCCAGAATTATTCTAAAGGCAAGTATTAGGCCAGGCACCTAACAACAGCATCACGGAGTTACCACTGTCAGTTTATAAGGAGTGGGGAGAAAAGAGTGAGAGCTGACTGGCCTCTGTTTTGGCAATCGCTTCCTTTTACAGATCAAGCTGTAGAAAATAAATCAATCCCAATCAGCTAATTATACCGCACAGTGAAAAGACTAACTGCTGGATCTGAACCCTGATTCTGTCACTTACTAGCTGGGTGACCTTGGGCAATTCACTTATCTTTGATGGGTCTCAATTTCTTGAGCTATAAAATGAGAAGATTAGACTAGCTGGTCCCTAAAGTCCCTTTCAGCTCTAACAACAAACATAAGATACAAATCCTAGGCTGCTGCTACCCATGAGACAATACTGTCTAGCCTGCTAGCACTAAAAGGAAATGCAACTGAGCTGCCTCCCTCCCTCCTCTTAACAAAAACAGTCCCTTTCCAAGCGGACCACTTTATTCTTTTAAAAAAATGGTAGTAGAAGAGGTCTTTCCTTTTACCCTTAAAATGGGGGTGGGGATGGGGGAAGATAAACACAAACAAATAAATAAAAATGTACAGTTTTACTGAAATGACTCTGGCCTTAAAATTCACTCTGCTTGGAAAAAAAACAGTTTCAGCTTTCCAGGCTTGGTTCCCTACTGCATGCTTTACGCCAACTGGAGTTCCTGCCTTTTCATTTAAGCCAATCAGCATGGAGATGCATAATTGCAGTAGTTTACCAGGCAACTCAAATGCAACATTTGAAAAATAGGCAACCGTTCTTTTTTGTATAAACACTCTCTTTCCTCACTCGTTTATAATAGAAATACTATCACCAAGGGGTCTCATGGGAGGATGACTCATAAACAGAAAAGTCCAGTAAACGCAAACTCATCCTAATAACAATGACAACTTTTACTGTTTTCCTTCATCCTAACATGAAGTGCTCAGACCAAAGGCTATATTTTAAAATAAGCCTGTAAGAAACTAGGCATTTCTAGAACCTAACACATTCACCAGTCAAGTACCTGATACATATCATAGGACTTAGGCAAATGGGAAAGAAACCTTAATTTGGCTGACTGTGTTGGAGTAGGAAGATTCTCCAACCCTTAGGCCCTTCTCCCCCTCCCCCGAAACACACACACACACACACACACACACACACACACACACACACACACAAAACACAGGATAAGGAAAGAAAGAGCAAACAGGAAAACAGGATAAAGAAAGAAAACTCACCAGTCTCACAAACAGGATGGAAATTAAGAGAGTAGTGTGACATCACTGGCAAGCAGTATATCAGTGTCAGGGTCTCATAATAGCCCTGTGTCAATTCTTTGCTAAGGAACTATAATTTTGTTGAAATCTTAAAAGTATGAAAAGGGGAATCAGAGCCTCTTCTGAAAGAACTAAGACAGATACTTCTGCTACATTGGTGAAGGGATGTCAGAAGGGTGCTCTTACGATTAACTCAACTCCTAAGGACCCAGAGTGAATTCAATTCAACTGGCAGTTGTAAAGCATTTAATATACCTGAGGCATGGTGGTAGGTACTGGGGAGATAAAGATGAAATAAGACACAGACTGCCTCATGAAGCTTACAATATAATTTATAAAGGGAATGAGAGAGAGACAGAGGCAAAGAAGTGGGGAGGGGAAGGGGGGGGGAAGAGAAACAGGGAGACAGAGGGAACAGTAATACAAGATAGAACATAGTAAGTTCAAGGAAGTGGTCCAAACAAGGTAAATTTGAGGAGAGGTTACTTCTTGCTGGGAAAATTATGGAAAAAGGGGCAACAGAATTTATATAGTAAAAAAAAAAAAGGTGAGGAGAAAGACACAGGTAGGAGGGTGGGGTTGGCAAAGTCTACTCCAGGTGTGGCAGACCATATGTTTAAAGGGATGGAAAGGGCAGGACAAGGCAGGATAGGGATGGTAGATGGTGAAGAGTCTAGTTTGATTAAAACATATCATGTCAAGAGGAGTATTATGAAAAAGGACTGGAAAGGTAGGCTGGAGATCATAATAGATATTGAATGCCAGGCTAATGAGTTTAATCAAAAGGTTACAAATAACAGCCTGATATAGTACATTTAAATAAGATGAGAAAATTCAACCAAACATCACTGATTATGTTGGGGATTGGACACATAAGCTTCAAAGTGGAAGAAAGATCTTGTCACCACAAAAAAAAAAAGTAGCTCTTAAAGTTACCTTACTATCTTCTGAGCCTCTATGGATGAACAATAATAGAATGATTTCCTTCATGGCATAAGTTGGATGACAGATTAATACTGTCCTCAGTTTCAATCATCAGACCTTATTAAGTGAAAAGAGGAAAGTCCCATGTGATTTTGTACTGGGTGCCTTTAAAAGACCAACAAGGCTAATTTAAAATCCAGGAAGTGGCATCTTTAATGAGTTCCTTATTGAATCCAATATAAACACAGGCATATACACTCCTACCAAGCTGCTTCCTAACCTGTCAGGTTGGTTGCCACAGCAGAGCACAGCTGGGTGAGGACAATGGGAGAAAACAAGAATTCAGGTGTAGCTATACTGTGTGGGAAGGTAGATACCTAATGGATAATTCTCTGTGTTTGGAAAATGTCTAGACAGACAAGAAGGAGGAGCTACGGGAAAGGAAAACCAGGCTTATAATTTATCTACTGAATGAAAGGTCCTCTCACTATAGCAACACCAGGAGTATTATCATCATAGCCTGATTACAAATAAGGTATTAACAACACAGGTTTTAGAAACAGATTTGGGTCTCTCAGTCAGACTATGTAAAATGGGGAAAAAAAAAAATCACAGCTGGTTACCAGCATGTGTTGGGGGAAGAAGTAGAGAATGGGTTCTATCCTAACTAAACCCAAGATAATGCTATTTTTTAGATGATGGACACTTTTTCCAATTTTTTCCCTCGGTTGTGTATTTTTTTTCCCAACACGGATAGTTTACAAATATGTTTTTCATGACTTCACATATTGTTTGTCTTATCAAAGGACATGAGAGTGGCAAGTGGGAGGTAGGGAAAAGATCATTTGGAACTCAAAAAAAATTTTTTTTAATTTTTACAAGTAAAGTTTTAAAAGTTTTTATATGTAACTGGGACATATTTAATGAAACAAAATATATTTTAAATAAAAATAAAACTGCAATTTTATATTTTTAAAGATTAAACATAATAATTATTGTAGTTTAATATAAATTATATACCATTATATGATAACTAAAGAGAAAACTGTGTCTCTACATCTGAAATTTTCACAATCTAAATACTTATACAAAGCATAAAGCTATATTCTCAAAGATTTTGTGAAAATTAAAAAAAAAGTAAAATCACCTTATGATACTTGTGGGGCCTGGATTACTACATGCATGAAATAGGTATTGTTACTACTGGTTTTTAGATCAAGTTGTTTGGTACTGGGGTATGGGGAGCAGGGAAGAGGACATAGGATGACATTAGTTAATTTCTAATGTTCACAATCCATTTAATTGCAATTTCTACAATAATGAGCCATGTTATTAAACAGCCTGGTGTGTTATAATGAGCATACGAGTGTCTGAGAGGTAACTGTTGTAAGAAAAATAAAAATGCACAACATATATGTGGTTTAATGGCATATTTGTAATATCTCTGTGATACCAAGTTGAAGGCTGCTGAGATGAAAAACATAACACTCAATTTGCCAGCTTCCTATTCTTATTTCAAGATCATTCCACTCTGGTCAACCCACTCAGCTAGCAGTTGATTATACATGTAATAAAGGGATAAAAGATCTTGTCATGGGGGATTTTCTTCAACTCTTCTTCCTCTTAGTTTTGGAATGTTTTTCCATTTAAATTCCTGATTGCTAAAATATATAAACTTTAAAGAATTATGTATAGACTCACCATTTCCACTGACAAGCCCCAGTAAAACAGGCAATTAATTCAACTAGGCCAAACTACACAGGCTGGCTATTTATGCCACAAATCATACTTAGTTCTTACTGAGCGATTTAAAACTGGAAAACAGTCACTGAAATTAAATTCAGAAAGAGTGGGCTGTGTGAAGAAGTACTTACTTCAATACGGAACCAGAGTGGCCATGACAGCTCACACTGTCTATTTTAAAACATTTCCTTTTCTATCTTCTCTCCTATATTACTTCATCACACAGATAAAAACATAAGGGGGGGGGGGTGTCACTACTATAAAGGATGGCTTTAAAATGAAATGGTTCAAGTGAAATCAATGTTTAGCAACATATCTTAAGCATCAAAAAATGGGATAGGGTTCAGATTATTATTAATAGTAGTAGTCAGCATTTATGTAGTGATTTAAAGTTAGCAAAGTGCTTTACAAATATTAATTCATGTGATCCTCAAAACCTGGGAGGTAGATGCTGCTATTATCCCCATTTTACAGTTGAGGGATTACTTCACTTGCCCATCATCACACAGCTA
>NW_020950903.1:0-6128 GCF_900497805.2 Vombatus ursinus
TTCCACTAGATTTCCAGCCCAAAGTTACAAAATATGAGTAAAAAAAACAGAAGAATCTCTTCATACAAGGGTAGACCCCATCAACTCTATAAAAGGTCTCCATGACAGACATATCCTCTGCTCCACACTAAGATAGTTTCCTGATAATCAAAACTCCACCAGAGCCAACCCCTCAAAACCAACTCTAAGATTCCATACCTAAAATACCTCAAAGAATACTTATTGGTTTAGAACTAAAATAGCCTTACACATCATCTATTACAGGAGTTCTTAACCTGGGGTATATAAACTTTTAAAAAAAAATTTTTGATAATTTTATTTCAATTTAATTTGCCTCCTTTGTAATACCATATATATGTGTATACACACACACATATATAATGCCATATACACACATATTTTAAATAAGTTTTTATTGATATCATGTTTCTTACACCATCATAGTTATCTCAAGTATCCCTCTTCCTCCCAAAGAACCATCCTAAGTAACAAACAGTATTTTTGGAGGGGGGAAAATATCACCACAACTGGTTGTGTAAATACATATGGACCTCCCACCTCCACAAATGATTGGTTGGGAGATAATGTTTAATGCATTTAAAAACATTATTCTGAGAAGGAAGTTCATAGTCTTTATCAGTTTGCTAAAAGGTCCAAGACATATATAAAAATAAATAAATAAAATTTAAAAATATTAAAAGGTGTTAAGAATCCCTGATTCCAATACCTTCATATCATGATACCCTCAATACAAATTTTCCAATACCTACATATCACACATGAGAAAAATGGGGCCCAAATAAGTTGCCCTAGCTGTGAGATAGGCATTATTTGAGTAAAGGGGGGAAAAAAGACCACAGAGAAATTAAAAAAAAAAAAAAAAAAAAGCTAGTCCCAAATTACAAAGCAAGGAAGTATAGTAGCATAGAAAATAATCTCTTTCGGTTTCTTCTGGTCTAGCACTCCACCCAGACTCCTCAGCAAATGCTACAAAGTGAGTTCAAATCATCTTGCAGGTTATATTCTTGGAAAGGATGATCTTATTTAAACAGTTCATTTCAGAGATGAGGAAACTAAGATCAAATGAAGTTAAAGTGACTTGCTCAAAGTTACATTGATAGTAAACAGCAGAATTTGAATGGATACTTAGGTCCCAAGTCCAAACAGAGCAAGTTTCTTTTCACTAACAAACCTTTGAATATTGCATCAATTCTATGAAAACTTTAAAATATGCTTCCAAATCACTTCTTTCTTATGTCCCCATCCTACTGAATGCCCCAGAGTAGTATCATATGTCCTGATATTTCTCAATTTAAAAATATACTCAGAGGAAATGGCTAGAGAGAGGGAGAGAATTAGGAACGGAATATTGTTTTTTAAAAGAAAAAAAGAAAAATATACTCATAACTCCATTTTAGCACAGCCAGGTATTACGCAATTCAATTCCACTGTCAGGTAATCATATAAGTATGTATATAGTAAAGATCTGATACAGAATCATTCTTTTTTTGGCTAGGCAGTTTGGGGGGGGGGGTTAAGTGACTTGCCCAGGGTCACACAGCTAGTAAGTGTTATGTGTCTGAGGCTGGATTTGAACTCAGGTCCTCCTGACTCCAGGGCCAGTGCTCTATCCACTGCACCACCTGGCTGCCCCCAGAATTATTCTAAAGGCAAGTATTAGGCCAGGCACCTAACAACAGCATCACGGAGTTACCACTGTCAGTTTATAAGGAGTGGGGAGAAAAGAGTGAGAGCTGACTGGCCTCTGTTTTGGCAATCGCTTCCTTTTACAGATCAAGCTGTAGAAAATAAATCAATCCCAATCAGCTAATTATACCGCACAGTGAAAAGACTAACTGCTGGATCTGAACCCTGATTCTGTCACTTACTAGCTGGGTGACCTTGGGCAATTCACTTATCTTTGATGGGTCTCAATTTCTTGAGCTATAAAATGAGAAGATTAGACTAGCTGGTCCCTAAAGTCCCTTTCAGCTCTAACAACAAACATAAGATACAAATCCTAGGCTGCTGCTACCCATGAGACAATACTGTCTAGCCTGCTAGCACTAAAAGGAAATGCAACTGAGCTGCCTCCCTCCCTCCTCTTAACAAAAACAGTCCCTTTCCAAGCGGACCACTTTATTCTTTTAAAAAAATGGTAGTAGAAGAGGTCTTTCCTTTTACCCTTAAAATGGGGGTGGGGATGGGGGAAGATAAACACAAACAAATAAATAAAAATGTACAGTTTTACTGAAATGACTCTGGCCTTAAAATTCACTCTGCTTGGAAAAAAAACAGTTTCAGCTTTCCAGGCTTGGTTCCCTACTGCATGCTTTACGCCAACTGGAGTTCCTGCCTTTTCATTTAAGCCAATCAGCATGGAGATGCATAATTGCAGTAGTTTACCAGGCAACTCAAATGCAACATTTGAAAAATAGGCAACCGTTCTTTTTTGTATAAACACTCTCTTTCCTCACTCGTTTATAATAGAAATACTATCACCAAGGGGTCTCATGGGAGGATGACTCATAAACAGAAAAGTCCAGTAAACGCAAACTCATCCTAATAACAATGACAACTTTTACTGTTTTCCTTCATCCTAACATGAAGTGCTCAGACCAAAGGCTATATTTTAAAATAAGCCTGTAAGAAACTAGGCATTTCTAGAACCTAACACATTCACCAGTCAAGTACCTGATACATATCATAGGACTTAGGCAAATGGGAAAGAAACCTTAATTTGGCTGACTGTGTTGGAGTAGGAAGATTCTCCAACCCTTAGGCCCTTCTCCCCCTCCCCCGAAACACACACACACACACACACACACACACACACACACACACACACACAAAACACAGGATAAGGAAAGAAAGAGCAAACAGGAAAACAGGATAAAGAAAGAAAACTCACCAGTCTCACAAACAGGATGGAAATTAAGAGAGTAGTGTGACATCACTGGCAAGCAGTATATCAGTGTCAGGGTCTCATAATAGCCCTGTGTCAATTCTTTGCTAAGGAACTATAATTTTGTTGAAATCTTAAAAGTATGAAAAGGGGAATCAGAGCCTCTTCTGAAAGAACTAAGACAGATACTTCTGCTACATTGGTGAAGGGATGTCAGAAGGGTGCTCTTACGATTAACTCAACTCCTAAGGACCCAGAGTGAATTCAATTCAACTGGCAGTTGTAAAGCATTTAATATACCTGAGGCATGGTGGTAGGTACTGGGGAGATAAAGATGAAATAAGACACAGACTGCCTCATGAAGCTTACAATATAATTTATAAAGGGAATGAGAGAGAGACAGAGGCAAAGAAGTGGGGAGGGGAAGGGGGGGGGAAGAGAAACAGGGAGACAGAGGGAACAGTAATACAAGATAGAACATAGTAAGTTCAAGGAAGTGGTCCAAACAAGGTAAATTTGAGGAGAGGTTACTTCTTGCTGGGAAAATTATGGAAAAAGGGGCAACAGAATTTATATAGTAAAAAAAAAAAAGGTGAGGAGAAAGACACAGGTAGGAGGGTGGGGTTGGCAAAGTCTACTCCAGGTGTGGCAGACCATATGTTTAAAGGGATGGAAAGGGCAGGACAAGGCAGGATAGGGATGGTAGATGGTGAAGAGTCTAGTTTGATTAAAACATATCATGTCAAGAGGAGTATTATGAAAAAGGACTGGAAAGGTAGGCTGGAGATCATAATAGATATTGAATGCCAGGCTAATGAGTTTAATCAAAAGGTTACAAATAACAGCCTGATATAGTACATTTAAATAAGATGAGAAAATTCAACCAAACATCACTGATTATGTTGGGGATTGGACACATAAGCTTCAAAGTGGAAGAAAGATCTTGTCACCACAAAAAAAAAAAGTAGCTCTTAAAGTTACCTTACTATCTTCTGAGCCTCTATGGATGAACAATAATAGAATGATTTCCTTCATGGCATAAGTTGGATGACAGATTAATACTGTCCTCAGTTTCAATCATCAGACCTTATTAAGTGAAAAGAGGAAAGTCCCATGTGATTTTGTACTGGGTGCCTTTAAAAGACCAACAAGGCTAATTTAAAATCCAGGAAGTGGCATCTTTAATGAGTTCCTTATTGAATCCAATATAAACACAGGCATATACACTCCTACCAAGCTGCTTCCTAACCTGTCAGGTTGGTTGCCACAGCAGAGCACAGCTGGGTGAGGACAATGGGAGAAAACAAGAATTCAGGTGTAGCTATACTGTGTGGGAAGGTAGATACCTAATGGATAATTCTCTGTGTTTGGAAAATGTCTAGACAGACAAGAAGGAGGAGCTACGGGAAAGGAAAACCAGGCTTATAATTTATCTACTGAATGAAAGGTCCTCTCACTATAGCAACACCAGGAGTATTATCATCATAGCCTGATTACAAATAAGGTATTAACAACACAGGTTTTAGAAACAGATTTGGGTCTCTCAGTCAGACTATGTAAAATGGGGAAAAAAAAAAATCACAGCTGGTTACCAGCATGTGTTGGGGGAAGAAGTAGAGAATGGGTTCTATCCTAACTAAACCCAAGATAATGCTATTTTTTAGATGATGGACACTTTTTCCAATTTTTTCCCTCGGTTGTGTATTTTTTTTCCCAACACGGATAGTTTACAAATATGTTTTTCATGACTTCACATATTGTTTGTCTTATCAAAGGACATGAGAGTGGCAAGTGGGAGGTAGGGAAAAGATCATTTGGAACTCAAAAAAAATTTTTTTTAATTTTTACAAGTAAAGTTTTAAAAGTTTTTATATGTAACTGGGACATATTTAATGAAACAAAATATATTTTAAATAAAAATAAAACTGCAATTTTATATTTTTAAAGATTAAACATAATAATTATTGTAGTTTAATATAAATTATATACCATTATATGATAACTAAAGAGAAAACTGTGTCTCTACATCTGAAATTTTCACAATCTAAATACTTATACAAAGCATAAAGCTATATTCTCAAAGATTTTGTGAAAATTAAAAAAAAAGTAAAATCACCTTATGATACTTGTGGGGCCTGGATTACTACATGCATGAAATAGGTATTGTTACTACTGGTTTTTAGATCAAGTTGTTTGGTACTGGGGTATGGGGAGCAGGGAAGAGGACATAGGATGACATTAGTTAATTTCTAATGTTCACAATCCATTTAATTGCAATTTCTACAATAATGAGCCATGTTATTAAACAGCCTGGTGTGTTATAATGAGCATACGAGTGTCTGAGAGGTAACTGTTGTAAGAAAAATAAAAATGCACAACATATATGTGGTTTAATGGCATATTTGTAATATCTCTGTGATACCAAGTTGAAGGCTGCTGAGATGAAAAACATAACACTCAATTTGCCAGCTTCCTATTCTTATTTCAAGATCATTCCACTCTGGTCAACCCACTCAGCTAGCAGTTGATTATACATGTAATAAAGGGATAAAAGATCTTGTCATGGGGGATTTTCTTCAACTCTTCTTCCTCTTAGTTTTGGAATGTTTTTCCATTTAAATTCCTGATTGCTAAAATATATAAACTTTAAAGAATTATGTATAGACTCACCATTTCCACTGACAAGCCCCAGTAAAACAGGCAATTAATTCAACTAGGCCAAACTACACAGGCTGGCTATTTATGCCACAAATCATACTTAGTTCTTACTGAGCGATTTAAAACTGGAAAACAGTCACTGAAATTAAATTCAGAAAGAGTGGGCTGTGTGAAGAAGTACTTACTTCAATACGGAACCAGAGTGGCCATGACAGCTCACACTGTCTATTTTAAAACATTTCCTTTTCTATCTTCTCTCCTATATTACTTCATCACACAGATAAAAACATAAGGGGGGGGGGTGTCACTACTATAAAGGATGGCTTTAAAATGAAATGGTTCAAGTGAAATCAATGTTTAGCAACATATCTTAAGCATCAAAAAATGGGATAGGGTTCAGATTATTATTAATAGTAGTAGTCAGCATTTATGTAGTGATTTAAAGTTAGCAAAGTGCTTTACAAATATTAATTCATGTGATCCTCAAAACCTGGGAGGTAGATGCTGCTATTATCCCCATTTTACAGTTGAGGGATTACTTCACTTGCCCATCATCACACAGCTA
>NW_020950904.1:0-13426 GCF_900497805.2 Vombatus ursinus
CAGGAAAATCAGAGTTCAAATCTAGGCTCAGTTTCTAGCTGTGTGATCCTGCTAAGTCTTGTCTGCCAGGGTTTTCTCAATGTAAAATGAGGATGATAATAGCACCTACAGACCAGGGTTGTTGTGAGGATCAAATAAATTAGTATTTGTAAAGTGCTTAGCACAGCTCCTGGCACATAGTAAGAGCCTAATAAATGCTTATTTCCTTCTTCCACTGTTCTGGCTGATTATACTTTTCTCTATTCACTCAACACATTTCTCATTTCCTTTTTTAAAAAAAATTCAATATAATGATCTCTCTCTCTCTCTCTCTCTCTCTCACCCTCACCAAGGATAATGGGAATGGTTGCTAATGGTGGTCCAGGTGTGGTTTTTAGTTTCAAAATTCTTTAGTAAGGTAAATGGATAGGAAAGAAACTGCTTATGCAAAGACTTCATCAATAATAGTAACTGAACAGTCACAAGTGTCTCTAAAGATCACAGGAAGACTGAGGCTTGTTCAGAAAGAACAGTGGGAAAAAATTTATCTGTAGAAAAATGACAAGGTCTAACATTTCAAAGATAGTGATGAAATATATTTTTTTAATATTTTGACTGGCTCTTCTATTGTCCATATTTTGGTTAAAAAACAAACTATATGCTTATCTCAGGAACTATGACCAAATGTGATAATCAATATATGTAAAGTATAGGCTTAAAAACAGTAAAATTTCATGCATTTTTGATGCCGCAGAAGAAAAGGATTTTTCATTTTGTTCTTGAAGGGAAAAATCCGGGAAAAGGTAGAAATAGCTACAGAGAGTTTTATGAGGCTAAAATCACTTTCACAATTTAAAAACTTACTTGAGAACTTTAAAGACCCATCATTTAATCTAAGACTCTTCATTAACCTTAAACAGAAGAACACAGGTGAAATTTATCAAAACAGAAGGAACATCTAAGTACCTTATCTGAAACATTCTATATGGTAGAAGAATGGGACAAATCTATTTAGATGCAATTTATTAAGGAAAAACTTGGATTCAAAAACCCAACTATAAACACAAATATAGGATGAGGGAGGCCTGGCTAGACTATGCCAGGTTATAAATTCTGCTTGGCCATAGGGTCATGGGAGAAAAAGAATCTAATTTAGAAGGGACATGAGTGGTCATGTAGTCTAACCATACAAATACAAGAATTTCGCCCACTACACCCCCAACAAGTAGACAGTTACCCTTTGTTTAAAGATTGCTCCCAGAATTCATGACCTCTAGAGGCACCTCTGGGACAGCTCTTAACTGTTTTGTTGTTTGTTTGTTTTTGTTTTTTGGTGAGGCAATCAGGGTTAAGTGACTTGCTCTGGGTCACATATCTAATACTTGTGAAGTGTCTGAGGCTGGATTTGAACTCAGGTCCTCCTGACTCAAAGGCCTGAGATCTATCCATTGCGCCACCTAGCCGCCCCAGCTCTTAATTGTTAAGCAGCCTTTTACTGAGCCAAAATTCACTTTTTCTACAATCTCCCCCCATTGTTTCTAGTTCTGCCCTCTCAAGTCATATGGAACAAGTCTAATAATCCCTTTCCCACATGAGAGCTCTTTTAATATTCAAAATAGTTCTCATTTTCTAAGTTTTCTCTTCTCCAGAGTAAATATCCAGTTCATTCTTCCAATCACTGCTTGTGTGACAAGATTCCTCTCTTCCTGGTCACATTCCTCTAAGAATACTCCACCTTATTGTCTTTCATAAGACATGGCCCCAAAACTGAATACAGCATTTTACATGGCCTAATTACAATAAAACTGACACCTCTCTGGTCACAGTGCTTTTTAATTCAAGAAGATCCTATTAGCCTTTCTGGGTTCCGTATCACAATATTCACTCAACATCAAGAAATATGAATGCTTCTCCAATACAAAATCTGCAGGTGGTCAAAACTGAAAATCATCCAATTAGCCTTTTAAAAAGGATTACTCATATTCTATAAAAGAGTACAGTACATTATCATGGGGAAAAAGAGAGAACTTGTACAGGAAAACTGGATTCAAATACTGTTTGCCAATGAGCCACAGGTCACTTATTTCTGTCTCATTTTCCTCATTTATAAAATGGAGATAAGAATATTCCCAACCACTTATCTCAAAACAGAGTTCTTGGTAAAAAATGCACTGTCAACATAATTATTATTGCTATTGTTGTTCATTAGTAGCTCCTCTTGGAAAAAAAAAAAAGAAGTCAAAAGAACATTAAAAATCTATAGGAAAAGTTCCCATTATCCCTTTATGGATCATCCAATTTTATATCTGAGGCTTATCCTAAATAAAATGTAATTCCGAACGGAAATCAAAAGGTTAAAAAAACAGAATAAAATGATCAAGAAAATGTTTTTTCCAATAATACTAATTTACCTAATAAATATTTTCCAATCTTTCTCTAACTTCTTGAAACATTTTAGAGTAGCCTATGTATAAGATGAAAAATTCTGAGTTTCTAATTTCAATTCAAGGAAATGTACAACTTTAAAATGATAATTAGTAATAAGATTAAGTTGTGGGGCAGTCAACACTTTTGCCAAAGTGTGAACGTGTTAAGCAAGAGACTGGCAATGCAAAGAACTATGTGTTTTTAAGACTGCAGAACAATTTCTAATCAGTGATCACACAGAGAAAGGAAGGAAGGAAGGAAGGAAGGAAGAGAAAGAAAGAAAGAAAGAAAGAAAGAAAGAAAGAAAGAAAGAAAGAAAGAAAGAAAGAAAGAAAGAAAGAAAGAAAGGAAACTTCAAAACACTACACCTAATGTTTGCACCTTGCTATAATCCCTGAGCAGTAAACAGAGTAACAGTGCCTCTCCCATAGAGGAAAAGAAACTGCATCCTTCAAATTTTTATTTGTTTATAAAAAGATGAAAACTTGAGTTTATAAGCCACAATTGACATTTTTCCTTTATGGGCACACAGAAATACATTTCTATTATGTTAAAAGACTCTCAGCATTGTTTACAGCCTGGTAAAACTAAGGAAAGACCTAACAAGAGGTTTCTACATGCTGAAAGTTACTCCTTTGTCCAACTCGGCATGGGTTCCCATAGTGACAGCTTCCTTACAAAAGGAAGTGCCCTAGGATCAGCTTTTTAAAAATCATCTACCTCTTCTTTCCATTCAACCATACTACTATAAAACATTCTTTCTCAAAAGATCTGCTAGGGATCAGGACAGGAAAGGAAGTAGTAAGGTGGGGGGGGGAAACAAAGTCATGAATTTGGAGTTCAGAGAAAAGGACAGGAGGCAAGATGATTATGTCAATTTTAGAAAAGATAAGAAATTTGAAAGCAATCTGTTTTTAACATAGTGACTCTCAGAACTCTACATCACAGATTAAATTTGTCCTCAAGGTTTACTAGGTCTTTCACAAAGTCTCCAGATGAACAAATAAATTAAAGACCAACAATGTATTTAAAAATAAAAATCATGATTATCTCAATAGAGGCAGAAAAAAAAAAGCTTCTGGCAAAAAGAACAAATATAAGTGGCAATTTGGCTGGGGAAAATTTTGGAACTGACTTATTTGAACTCATCCAAGAAAGCTTCACTGAGAAAGAATGATTATGAAAAATAAGTCAAGACTGTAGTTAAGATTAAACTGACAGACAAAATTACCAAAATAGAAAAGGGAAGAGCTTTCACTTAAAGGTTAGAGATTTGTTCATTTCTGTAGGTCCCAGAGCACTTAAAATAATTTAGGCAGTTAGGTGGAGCAAAGTATTTTACCCTTTGTCTCAGTTTCCTCAACTGTAAAATAGGGATAATTATAGCACCTGCCTCTCAGTGTTGTTTTGTAAGGATTAAATGAGAATATATGTAAAGCATGTAGTATAATGCCTAGCACAGGGATGGGGAACCCTTTAATAAAAGGATTTGTTCTGTAAAACATAGATTCAGTCAAAAGGCCATACTCAAGGACCCAGAAGGCCACAGGGTCCCCACCCCTGGCTAGTACATAACAGCTGCTTAACATGCTTATTTATTTCCCTCTTTCCTTAATGAGACTACAATACATACCTTTTTTTTTTGCTTTTTGGTGAGGCAATTGGGGTCAAGTGACTTGCCCCGGGTCACATGACCAGTAAGTGTCAAGTGTCTGAGGCCGGATTTGAACTCAGGTTCTCCTGACTCCAAGGCCGAAGCTCTACTCACTGCGCTACCTAGCCGCCCCTACAATACATACTTTAAAATTTTTTTTTAAATCTCTTCTTCCCCTAAAACTCCCCAACCCCATATGAGTGTTCCTACCCTCAGCAACATTTAAACTTTATCTAGGCAAGATGCTGAATACTCCAACAAGATACATTCTAAACAAGAATGAACTATGACAACATATTAAAACACTGCAATCTTTTTTTTATTAATGTAATCTCACAATGTATTCAAGGCGTGACAGAGTAACAAGACTGACTTTCTTTAAAGCCAACATAGCAAAACTTATACATATACATTAGTAGTACTCCTTCAAGAAAATCACCTTAGAAATTCATACCCTTCCCATGCTGATATTACTCAAAATATTTTTGGGACAGCTTTCAAGAACCTGCTGAACAGTCCCCTGGATCAACAAGTAGCTGAATGCCTACTATGTCCAAGGCACGGTAGGTACCATGGTTGGCACTGAAGGGATGAATACAAAGAATAAGTCCCTGTCTTGCCATTTTTGAAGATGTTTACAGATCTAGTTGGGGGAAACTACACACGTGAAAAGTTATACAACAACAAAAAGCTATAAACGATAGAGAAAGACAATATTACCATATTATGGAGTCCATGATGTGGATGTTAGATATCATAAGGAAACACATGATTCACTGCCAAATTAATAATTGCCAGAAGAATTAAGAGGAAGTTAAGCGATCACTTTAGGCAAGGGTGGGGAGGCCATGTAAGGCTTTCCCAGGGAATTTACCATTGAGCTTGAAGAACAGGTAGGCTTTGGACAGTTTGGATAGGTGAGGAGTAAGGGTGACATAAGCAAAAGCCCAGACACAAAAAAGCTTTTTTTTTTTTTTTAAAGTTCCCAAGTAGCAAGTTTTCATAGCCAAAAGTTATTGATAATTACAATGCTACCAGATTTTCTTTTTCTTTTTTTGGTGAGGCAATCGGGGTTAAGCGACTTACCCAAGGTCACACAGCTAGTACGTGTCAAGTGTTTGGTCTGAGGCTAGATCTGAACTCAGGCCCTCCTGACTTCAGGACCAGTACTCTATCCACTGCACCGCCTAGCTGCCCCCAGATTTTCTTTTTTTTTTGTTTGTTTGCTTAGTTTTTTTTGTTTTAGGCAATTGGGGTTAAGTGACTTGCCCAGGGTCACACAGCTAGTAAGTGTCAAGTGTTTGGTCTGAGGCCGGATTTGAACTCAGGTCCTCCTGACTTCAGGGCCGGTGCTCTATCCACTGCACCACCTAGCTGCCCCCCCAGATTTTCTTAATGCACAAATATGATCCCATAAATTCCCTGGTTCAAAAATCTCAATGGCTCCCCAAAGTCCAAATTCTTTAGTGAGGCATTTGAAGTCCTCGACATTTGCTGGTTCCAATCCACCTTTGTAGCCGCACCACTCACTTCTATTTTACATACTCTACCTACACTCCAGACTGTCTACTTACCATTTCACAAGCATGTTCTTATGTTTCCTGTCTTTCTCTACATCCAGATATACTCCCTACCTTCAAGTCCCCATCTCCACCTAACAAAATCCTACCTATATTTCAGAAGACATCTTAAAAGCCACCAATTTCATGAAGCCTTCACTAACTCCTCCCCCCACAATAATTCCCCCCCCACCCAAAACTGTCATACTATTTTGTGGATACCTGTCACTGACTTAGTCAATTCTATGGGACATTAAAGCCATTCCCATTCGATTCAATAAAGTGTCTACTTTGTAAATTAAAAAGATACTGACTGTCCTGGGTGCTGGGAAATAGAGGCAAAAATTTTAAAAACTGCTCCATCACTGAGGGACAGAACACGTAAACTGATAAATATAAATTAATCTGCATAGGAAAGGGGACTTGAATTCAGTTAGCCAGGAAAGAAATGAAGGATTCTAAGAGGCACAGGGGAGGCAGGAAGGGGCTAAGAAACTGGAAAGCTAAATTTAGCAAACAAGTCGGTCAGTTTGGACGGAATGTAGAGAGTGTAAAAGGGAGAAATATGACATAAGGGCAGACTGGAATCAGACTATAAAGGGCTTTTAAATGTCAGGCAGAGGAGTCTGTATTTTATCACAGAATAGGGAGCCCCTGTAGATTTTTGGAGCAGGAATACAATATGGTCATACTTGTGTTTTAGGAAAATTACTTTGGCGGCTACATGAAAGACTGAAAAGTGAGGGAGAACCTGAAAGCAGAGAAACCACTTAGGAGGCTGCTGCAATAGTCTAAGTGAAAAGGAGTGAGGGCCTTAAAAGCACCTTGGTGGCCACATATCTAGAAAGAAGGATGTAGATGTGAGAGATCTTGTGTGAGCAAAATTGACAAGATTTGGCAACTGACTAGACGTTGGCGGTAAGGAAACAGTTAAGAATGACTGAGTTACAAACATGGGGTACTAGAAGGATGGCAGGACCCTCAACAGAAAGAAGAAAGTGTAGAAGATGGTTGCTTTTAAGGAGAACACAATGACTCCAGATTATCGTATACATTTCTTTCTCCCTACTAATTTTAAAGTTCCTTAGGGACAGGAACCAAGTCCTATCTAGCTTTAACTTGCCCTCTTGAATACCTAATGTGGCATTTTGTATAAAATGATCCTTTAATGATTTTTTTTTCAAAGTTAAGTGTAAAATAAGGGTACAGGTACGAAATCGAAACAGGATGAATTAACTTGATGATGAATTAACTTAATTAACACGATTAATTAACATTATTAATTAACTCAGGACTGCAACCCACATGACATCTTTATTCTCTCTCACCTGCCAAATTCAATCATTTGGCAAATTCTGCCAATCTGCAATAGTCTGCCACTGCCTGCCTCAAATCTCTCCCATCCTCTATTGCTGTCCAACTAAAGAACAGGCCTACCAAATTCTTCCCGCCCTACCCCCCCCCAAAAGAATCAGAAAGGGTTCACTTGAGAAATTTTAGCTAAAAGATAAAATAGCTACACACTAGGTCAGGAGAGAGGTGGACCTGAATGGATGCATAAATCATGAAAAAAAAAAAACTTAGAAAAGAGATGGCAACTATTTGACAAAAATGACAGATGACAACAATGTAGTCTCAGATGATATGCCTGTAGCTTACTCTAAGGACATACTAAGATTCCAGTATCTGTCATAAACAAAGGGAAATCAATAGCCACACTGAAGCAGCAAACATTGTTCACGAATGACATATGACCAACAGAGCAATAATGCCATTATTAAATGGACTGCTGGGGGTGGGGGTTGAGAGGGAAGGGGTTACAAAGACCACATTGATCTCTCATTTGTCTTAGCTCCAAGTTAATGCTTTATACTTCTTTATATTTCCATTCTGCTTCTTCTCCTTCCCCTGCTCCACACACTACTGGGCACAAAACAGATACTCAATGATTACCTTCTGAATTTGTGGGGCATGAGGAATGAATACAGCATTCATAGATTCTATTGAACAAACATGCGTTAAGTATATACTTTGTGCAAAGCACAAAGATGAAAAATGACCAAGTTCCCGCCCTCAAAAAGTTTACATTCTATGGTAACATGGATAAGCATAGTACAAGGTACTGTGTGACAGAAGAGGACAGGGAGTGCAAGGTAGTATGTAATTGGGGAGGAGAGGGGAATGCAGGCTGACAACAGGGGAAAGCTTCATGAAGAAAATGTCACTGGAATTTAATTTTGAAGGGAAGTAGGATGGATTGGGATAGCATGGCATTTCAGACATGGTGGACAATCTACCAAAAATGCATGGAGGTAGGAGTTAAAAAGGTCAAGGTCAGACACTAGCCAGTAATCATGTGGCTGGAACATGGAGTGTGTGAAGTATTGTGAAAGAAGGTTGTACAAGCAAGTTAAAACCACATCACAGAAAGCCTTAAGAGCCAGCTAAGGAGTTTGCATTTTATTCTATGGGCAATAGGGAACCATTAATGTTTGTTGAGCAGGGGAGTAGCATGGTTAGACCTGGTTATTAGGAAGACTCTTTTGGAAGTTGTGTATCAAATTAAGAAAAGGAAAAAAGTGAAAGCAGGGAGACAAGTTGGGTCATTAGGAGATCCAAGAAGTGAAAGGTGATGAGGTCCTGAATTAGAGTGGTAATCATGAATAAAGAGGAGGGTAATGGATTTCAAAGGTTCAGTAGAGGCAGAACTGACAGGCATTAACAGTTGACTGGATGCAGAGGCTCAGAGGCAGGGAAGAATCAAAGATGACCATAAGCCTGAGTGACTAGGAGGAGCAGCAAGTTTTATACTTCACAAAACCTAAGTCTTCCCTTGACTTTATTTGCTAACAACAAACTCACTAAGGGAAAGAATTAGTTAAAAAAATTAAATTAAATGGTAGAGGTAGGGGTGGGGAGAAAGGTGGCAATGATAGTGTTCTCTACCACACTATACGAGTTTTACAATAAAATATGGGGGTTGGGAGTTAGGGTAACAAGAAAAAAGTGGTAACTAGGGTGCAAAGTAACCCAATTGTTCCTATGCCAACCAGGGTCTGTGCCCAGAATGGACAATACCCAAAGCATCAAGACACAATTTGATATACTTTCAAAAGAACCTTTTAAAAGTTTGGGTTTTTCTTAATCAGTTTATAGTTTCAAGACCTGATAACAAATATAAACGTGCAATAAAATAATTAATGATTGCATAAATTGCATTATTTAATCTCAGAACCCTATTCTTTATGTCCTCTTCAATCTCTCTGGTATGAAATTAGCATTCTAAGAAGGTTTCATGTACCAGTGCCTAACATACAAAAACACACAGTATCCATACCTAGATCCAACGCACTAAAGCCTGGATCAAGGGACTGTGGAATGTAAGGTCCATGAATTTGACTTTTAATTATTTTGATAATTTTTAAATATTTTGACAAACTATTTTTAATATTTTGATAACCAATATAATTGGTTTCCTTTTCAATCCTAGGTACTTTATTTCATGCATTTACAAACATTATTCTGAGGAATTATTCACCAGACTGCCAAAGGAGTCCACAATACAAAAAGAAAGGTTTAGTACCCTTGGCCTAGATGTAAATCCAGAACTATTCCACTGAGTTCACCAAAAGAAGCAGCTTTCTTTGCTTGCTTATAGGGCAAAAGCAGAATATATAAGCTCTTCCTCACAACTACCTGTTGCTCCTGCTTTTTCTCCTTCATTTACTAGAAAAATGAGTCCGTGTAGCCCAGACAAGGTTTTTTGATGGCCAAGGGGTAACTTTTGCGCCCCTTGTCCCTGAGATCAAACCTGAATGAAAGTCAGAAAACAATGCCCTCTCCTGCTCCAAACAAGAGGAGTCCTTCTCCAACAGTCCCTGCCTACCCACCTGCCAAGGCTGAAAGAGAAGCATCAGCTGTGAAATCTCTCTTTCTCTTTTGCTCCCAGGCTTCTGGCCAAGGTTCCTGTGGCACCCAGCAGGCAGGCAGGGAGGGGGAGAAGGGAGGGCCCCCAATGATGGGAGCAGGAGAGAACATGTTTTCAAGCTTTGATTCAAGCTTCATCCTGGGTTCATGGGGTGCAAAAGCTTCCTCTTGGCATCAAAACTTGCTCTGAGTACTGAGCATGTCTTAGAAGCTTCAGAGGACAGTGCTGACTTCTTGCGCTCCTACATCAAAAGAAAGCAGCAGAGATGGAGGTGGAGCCTCTTCCCCACTTAAAGGAGGGGCAGGTACTAACAATGGCACCGTTCCTAGAGGCAATGGGAAGAGGCGGAATCATGGCCCTCTCCCAGGGCTATCACGGTTGTTCAGCATGGACAAACCCTAAATACAGGCTAACCTACTAAAACGAGATGTCTTTCAAAAGGGGGGGAGAGGAGGGGACGTATATACATATATGTGTGTATGTATGTATGGCCCCACCCAAGGTTCTTCTAAGTTGCACTGGTTATTAGACAATACAATGTAAATTCATTGTAAAAAGAAATTGTTTCATTCTTTGTGCACCAGGAACATAACAGGTGCCTTAATAAATACGCATTGGGGACCCATAATGAAAAATGCTATCTATCTCCAGAAGAGAACTGATGAACTCTGAATGAAGACTGAAGCATACTTTTTTTCACTTTATTTGGGGAGTGGGGGGAGGAAGGACTGTATGTTTCCTTTTGCTACATGCCTAATATGGAAATGTTTTGCATGATTTGATATGTAAAATCAATTTATTGTTTGCCTTCTCAGAGTGGAGGAGAGGTGGGAGAGAGGGAATTTAAAACTCAAAAAACACTTTTAATTATTAAAAAAATTAATGTAATTGAAAAATCATTAATGAAATAACTAATTTTTTAAAGGAAAAGGAAATTGATCGGTATAAAAGTATATATCATGGCTTCTTAACTTATGAAGGCATAGAATCCTTAGAAACTTTCAAATACTTCCTTACTGGAGGTAAGAAATATTAGTGTTTCTGTTTTCCATCATGTCAAGTAAGTTAGAGGTATTTGTAAGCTTTTAAATAATAAAATTTTATATAACTTCAAAAAAATAAATATTTGCTGATCAACTGAAACACCATCAAAGGGGCAGTCAGTTCTGAAGCAAGTGTTAAAAATGCAAGAAGCTAATAATAGCGTGTGGCTGGACTGGAATTGTACCAAAGTGCTATTCCTTCCCTCCCAACTCCCACCATCCAATTGCCCTAAAACCAGAAGTCCATGTAGCTAACTTAGCAGTGTGGCCCTAATAATAATATCCAACAAGCCTTTGGTGAACCATTATCAACAAATAGGTCAAGTACAGGTGCTTCCATAGCTCCCAGGAGAATGATCCAGATTCAGATGGCCTGATGAAGCCATTCAACCTGTGATTACTGTGGCCTGTGAATGACTTCTGGCTTGGAACTCAACCAATTCAAAGGTGAAAAGGTGTCCAGAGACAATCAACCTGGAATATAGGGTAGCTACATAGGAATTTCTCAGCAGAGGGCCGTATGAGAGAGATACCTAGACCTGAGAGTACACACCTTACAATGCTATAAAAGCAATATCCTTCTAATGCCATACAGGTGCTAATCCTATTTTACTCTGAGCCTATTCACATACACACATGCTTCAAGTAGTCCTGATGATTTCAAAGTGAGTCTATTCATTATTTTCTCTACTAGAAAATTAAAAAACTGAGATATGCGGATATACTGACTTTTTATGTAAGGTGTTTAACATTTCTTAACAATATTTAACAACACAAATGGAGCATAAGAGTTAAGCTAGAGAGAAGAACAGGACCGCCAGGTGATGTGGTGGATAGTTATCTTCCTGAGTTCAAATCTGGCTTCAGACACTTGGTAGCTGTAAGTCTGTTTGCCTCAGTTTCCTCATCTGTAAAATGAGCTGGAGAAGAAAATGGCAAACCACTCCAGTATCTCTGCCAAGAAAACTCAAATGGGGTCACAGAGAGTCAGGCACAACTGAAAACAACTCAACAACAACAACAACAAAGAGCATTACTGTAGCAGGAACTCCACTCAAGGGAATGGATTAACATTGTTGGAAAATGCAATTGGTTAAAAATAGTTTAGGTAAGGAATGCCTAGACAGTTGAAAATATTTATACAAAATTATGAAAATATTTGGAATTTTAAAAACATTTTTAAATTAAAATAGAGATCACTGAATCATATACTTATAACTAGAAGGGATCTTATAGGTCATCCCCTCTAGAAGTGTCAAACACACAGCACAAGGGCTGCAGAACGCCCACAACACTCCTGAGGGCTACGCAAACCAGATTAAAACATAATTGAGAACTATTTAACAAAACAAATAACAATGCAATAAAACAGTGTTAATATGTGGTTTTCTAAGTCCTTATGTATCCACAAGGATCTTCATGTATCATGTATCATGATCTTAATGGTTCTTGGTTCACTTGAGTTTGATATCACGAATCCACTCCTTGTTTTTTCACAGTCATTCAGTCATGTCTGACTCTTCATGACCCCATGGACCATACAGTTCATGGGGTTTTCTTGACTAAGATGCTCGAGTGGTTTGTCATTTTCTTCTCCAGTGGATTAAAGCAAAAAGAGGTTAAGTGATTTACCCAGGGGTCACACAGCTAGTAAGTGTCTGAGGCCAGCTTTGAACTCAGGTCTTTCTGATTCCAGGCCAGCGCTCTATCCACTGAGCCAATCCTCCTCATTTAACAGATGAAAAAACTCAGGCCTAGAGATGTTAAGCAACTACCCCAAGGTCAAACAGGTGGCCAAGTCAGAATTTGAAGCCAAGATTTTTGACTCTAGATTTAGCACTCTCTCAACTTTAAATGCTTCGTTCAATTTTTAACTGTCACTACACTCTTTGTCCCTTCCATTATCTTTTTTTTTCTCTCTTTTACAGCATGAGGATGGGCTACACTAATCTTTTCTAAAATCCAGACTTGGAGAAAAGTTATGGACTATACTGAAGATCAATAAAGTAATGTGCCAGTTTCTTAAATGCACACAGAGAGGAAGGTTCTGCATCTCATGTTCCTGAAATCAAACAGAATTAAAAATAAAAGTCTTCTCTTAGCTTCATATTGGGGAAGTGTCTCCTCTCCTTACCTACCTGTCAATATATTATTTATTCTAAAGAAGAGCAGTAGTAAGTTAAAGAAATTAAGCTCAGGGTTTTCCAAAAGTTATAATCCACTCCCCCTCAATCACTATCATCAAAAATTTGTATTTGGTCAACAAAGTAACTAGTGGTTTCAACTACAGTGATCTTTGCTTCCTCAACCTTTTCTTCTTGTCCTGGTCATGACAGCACCAAGCTAAGGGAATACCTCATCTGCTTGCAGAAAATAGAAGAGTTCCCCGTAAATACAGATATGCACAAAAACATCAGAGGGGGTTATTGTTTCAATGGTTTTTCCTTTGTTTACAAGCAAGGGCTCAATTTTAGGAGTGGGGAAAATTTAGAAGTGACTGCAATGAAGTGAAATGTTTAATGTCGATGTTATTTTTAAATTGAACAATAACAAAACAATAAAATATCAAGTATGTAAAGTTAATTTAGGGTCTGCTCCTTGGTTTGCATTACACCCACCACCTCATTTTCTTTAAATCCTGGATCTAAAGAAAGATCTTGGATACTGAGCTAGTGTTTAATTTCACGGCTGCTTTAAGGGTATTTTTATCTTGCATGTGTCCCACAACCATTACTATATTTTCCAAGCAAGGAATTAAGGCCATACACACACACACACACACACACACACTCTCTCTCTCTCTCTCTCTCTCTCTCTCTCTCTCTCTCTCTCTCTC
>NW_020950905.1:0-9832 GCF_900497805.2 Vombatus ursinus
CTCTCTCTCTCTCTCTCTCTCTCTCTCTCTCTCTCTCTCTCTCTCTCTCTCTCATACATAGTTTCATAATACTAAGTCCTCCACTGGAAAAGGTGTAAGTTATAATAGGAGAAATGCTATAGCTGATTACATATGGCTAATTTATCAGAACTCCTTTCAAAGCCAAACATACACAGACAGATCTAAACTAATTATTTTTCTAGACTACAACAATCTGTCTAGCATGGAATCAAAGAGGGGGAGAAGAGATACTGGGAGAATTTCAAAATACTGTATAAAAAATTACCATTATATGTGGATTATATTAATACAAGTGTATTAATCTTTTTGGGGGGGAGGGGGTAGAAAAAGTATATAAGGGAGACTTGAATTCATTGGTTAACTCTTGGTGTGCTAACCATTTGCAAAAGTAGGAGGTCAGCAGATTTCTGTAGCTTAGTATTAGAGCTGCCAGAAATACCTAGAAGTTACATGACTTGCCCATAATCATACAGGCTAGTGGACAACAGAGGCAGAGCTGAACTCTACAGCTTTTATCCATTCCACAATAATCCCTCTCACTTTTGACCATAATACTAAAGAAATACCTGATATCTTTATTTCTTATTTTTCCATCTATAAGAAAAGATAATATTTGCTACCCTGGACAATTTAGTTACGTTATTCATGCCAACCAATCACTACACAACTCACCATTCATTCAACTAATTTTGTTTTTCCTCTCTACTGAAATTAATTTGTCACTGTTTACCATGCTTTCAAATAATCCTTTTTTTTTTAAAAATCTTAAAACAAATTATTTATGAGAAAACTTCAGTTCAAACACTGAGTTGAGTACCATGATAGAGATTAAGGTATGAAA
The DNA here is from genome assembly GCF_900497805.2 of Vombatus ursinus. Taxonomy (NCBI): domain Eukaryota; kingdom Metazoa; phylum Chordata; class Mammalia; order Diprotodontia; family Vombatidae; genus Vombatus; species Vombatus ursinus. The sequence goes on from NW_020950905.1 coordinate 863, forward strand.
TAGTTCATGAAAGACTATAAAGTTATATTCAACAGAAAAGCACTTCATGAGCTCTACCTGAAAGTACTGCTCCCAAAACAACTCTATCAAATGACTGTGAGGTTCCATCTCGTAACCATCAGGCAAAGTTGACAAAAAAGGGAAATGACAAATGTGGGAAAAAGAGCCCCATTAATACACTGTTAGGGGAGCTGTGAATTGTTCCTGTCATTCTGGAAAACAAATTGGAACTATGGCAAAAAAGTTACCAAGCTGTACATATCCTTCAGCCACTACTAAGGTTTATACCCCAAAGATACAATGACCCCTGTACACAAAAAATATTTATATTAGCTCCTTTTGGGGGGGGGAAGTGGGGCACACTGCTAGGCAATGGGGTTAAGTGACTTGCCCAAGGTCACATAGCTAGTGTCAAGTACATGAGGCCAGGCCTGAACTCAGGTCCTCCTGATTCCAGGGCCAGTGCTCTATCCACCGAGCCACCTAGCAGCTCTTTTTTGTGGTGGCAGAGAATCGGAAACTAAATGGGGTGTCCGTCAATGAGAGACTGGCTGAACAAATTATGTATATGGTATAATGGAATACCACTGTGCCATAAGAAATGATGACAGTATTTTTTCAGAAAAACCTGGTAGGACTTTCATCAACAGATACAGAGTTAAGTGAACAGATCTAGGACGACAATATATACACAGTGAAGACAAATATAAGACAATATAAACACGGTAAAGACAAATAGCCTTGAAAGAATCAAACTATGATCAACACAATGACCAATTACAATTCCAAAGGATCCATGAAGAATTACTTATCTCCTGACAGAGATGTTATGGACCCAGTATATATAGGCACAGGCATAGATTTTGGTTCAGCCAACGCGGGAACTTGTATTGCCTATCTGATACAAGGGTATGGGATGTTCTCTCCCATGGTGGTAAGGGAAAAAAAGAGATTTTTGTTAATTGTTAAAATTTTTTAAATTAAATTTTAAAGTATTATGCCATTGAGACCAACACATTCTGGTGATTTTAAAACAAAAATCATGTTAGTATATAGGCAATGTTTTTCTCCTTCTAGAAATGATAGCTTTCTCTCTGTATGGTTAAAACAAATATCCAAAAAAATGACTTCAGTTCTACTAGTTCACCTATACCTAGACGCTACAGTATCCTCTCTCTTTAATACTGAAGGATATAATTACTATTACAAAAAAAAATGCACACACAAACAGGTGATATAATATGTGAAAAAGAAGGAGAATTATAATAAATTGGATGGGTGCACTTGCTTCACTATACTATAAACAACACCAGAATAATCAGCATGTCTCTCTGCAGGACCTGAGGAAAAGATATGAAATTAGGAATGGGTAACTACCAGGTTGAATATGGTTATGTCTCCAAATGTTAGAAGTTGATTAGATTGACTCTCAAGAACAAAAGGGACCCAAACAGTCAATCTGTTAACAACTATCTTGAATTACAGCCATAATTATGGAAGACTAAATGTAATAATATGGACATACTCCAAAATGTTATAAATATCCTAATAAAATTTAAATAAGTTATTTTTGGAACATAGTAAATTAAAGTTATTTTTAAAATAAGTAGGCTTAAATATAGACACATACATATTATATACATGTCTTATTTTAGGTCCAGGTTAATTTTCCCTTTTTCTCATCTAAAGCTCTGCCGTTAACTCTCCCCTGAGACCATTTCAACTACTACTTTACATTGCTAAATTTTGCCAACAATCTGCTCCTCATTCTAGCAGATGTTTCTGCTTTCAAGCCACAGGGAACCTCACTGAACCCATTCCCTCATGTTAAAAATAAAAGAAATGGCATATACACCAGGGAACACCTTCCTCATCCCTATAATTCCCTATTCATATGACTTTAATCTTCCCTTATAGAAATCCCTTTATTTTTCCATTAAAAAAAAGGTAATTATGTTGCCAAAGAGATGACATCAGCATTTGGTTTATTTATTTATTAGGATGCTACTGATGCTCAGTTCTTTGGAAGCCATCTGCAAAAATTTTAAAAACTGGCCCCTAAAACTTCCCGCAGACGTAATGTCACATGAGGGCAATCTGAGAAAGTGATTTCTTTTATATGAAAGGTGACCTAAATAATATCTCTTTTTTTCTTCTTTATGTAAACCTCTCTCTCTCTCTCGCTCTCTCTCACACACACACACACACACACACACACACACACACACACACACACTATTTCTTTCCTTCAATTTAGTTATTTACTTTTTCAACTCTTGAGTTTTTTCCCCCACCTTTACTTACTTCAGTAACATCCATGACTTTGATAGCTGCCAGCTGACCAGTCTTGACATGTCGGCCCTAAGGAATAAAGAAAAGAAAGAACAATCAGAATCAATGCATCTTCCATACCATCATTAATGAAAAACAGAGTAGATAAGAAGTTTCCAGTATAATTACCTCCTTCAGGATTTTCTTCACATTAACAAAAACATATGATGAAATAAAATGACTCTCCATCAAAGATAATATAAATATAATTCGTAATACCAATAAAATGTTATTTAAGATAAATTACCTTCAATCAACAAGACAATTAGTTGTACTGACATGTTCTGCTTAAACATCAGTTCCCTAGCTCTGTTTTCTTAATCATTCATCCATCAAGTCCTAAGCCATTTAGATTAAATTAAATTAAAGATTGATCCCTGCTCAAGCTACCTTATTTTTTCCTTTTATAGAAATCTTGAAGGGTAAAAGAAATGGCCAAATAAATAAACAAAAAAAAATATTTAAAAAAAAAAAACAAAGTTCTACTTTTCAACAACAGAATATGAAATAGAGTGGTTGGGGATATCATGATCCTAAGCATGGCATCACTACAGCCCTAGTTTTACCAAATGAGAATGTTTCTAAAGTACTTTGCAAACATTAAATACTATCAGTTCACATTTATGTAGCAGTTTAAGGTTTATATAGCATTTTCCCTATAACTTCCTTCTGAGGGAGGTAATATAAGCTTTATCAGCCCCATTTAACAGATTAGGAAACTAAAGTTCAAAGAAATCAACGAAGTAACTTGCCCATGGTCACATGGTATTGGTGCCAGGATTCAAACCCAAGTCTTTCCTGATTCCAAGTCCAATCCTCTTTCTTCTACAATACACTGTCTGTGAAACACTAGAGAAAGGTAAGCTATTTCCATTATTCAGTTAACATCACTCTAAATACTGAGTGTGTTACCATGAAGATGTTAAATTTTTTTTTTAAAGGCATGGGAGTATTGTGCTGCATACTGTTCAGGTTATAGGCACACAGGGAAAAACTTGCCTCAAATTTTTTTAAAAAAATATATCCCTTCCTCAAACCTTTTTCTTTCCCTACCCTTCAAAGAAAGAAAAAAAATGTATATGTGGTGCATGTAAGCTACATGCTCTTTTAAAGGGGAGTTAATACAGACCCACTTGTGTATCAAGTTGGCCAACAGCAACGTCTTTCACAAAACCACTAGTTCAAAGCACAATACACAGTACACTCTTACACATCTACAAATAGATGGTTTTACAGGATAATGCAAAATTCTGGAGCAGCATAATACGGTAGAAAGACAGATGGATTTGGAATTAGGAAGTCTGGGTTTGATTCCCAACTCTAATTGATTCCCAGTTGCTTAATTCTCAGTTTCTTCAACTATAAAATGAGGGGGTTGGACTGAATGACCTCTAAGATTCCTTTCTGACTCTAAAACTATGATCTTATGTTCTTCCTCTGAGAGGAATATGAACAGTAAGCCTTAGGACATTAGGAAGTAAAAGACAAAAGAAGTGTGCAAGGAGGAAAAGGAATAGGAAACTGAAGAAGACAGATAGAAAATCTATTTCCGATCAAGGCTTTAAAAATTAAACATTCATTGTTTTCATTAGAATTACCAGAGGATCAAAGAATTGCAAGAGGTAGGAATGGAATTACTGGAAAGTCACTTATGTTTCCTTATTTGCCAAAGGGGCTAACAATGGCTTAAAACTATGTTTCACCGGGCTGTTGTGAGAATCAAGTAAGATAATGTATCCAAAGAGATATATAAATCTTAAAGCTTGATATGAAAGTCAGATATAATTATCAGAGTTGGAAGAGACTTTTACAATTCAGCCCCTACAAATCTATTCTTATTTCCACACCATTTCAAATAGCAGCTTAATGTCATTCTTTTCCCAGCCAAATGATCATTTTCTGATTAAATTATCACAGTCTTTGTTTCTGAATCATCTCTTCCCCTGTCACCAGCCCACCCTTCCTCAAGAAACACTACTGGGTAATTTGGTCATTTTCCTAGATGTAAAATCTTCCCAGACACCTCAAGATTGATTTTTAAAAGGGAAGTTACTAATTCTGCAGCATTTGGAGAGAGGAATATGTGTGTCTATTCTTTCCTCTTGCCTCTATGAAGATAACAATTTTGAACTTCTGATTAACTTCCTAGACTTTCTTAAGAACTGAACTATAAGGCTGTAGGAAAAGAGGGACACTAACTAGCCCCTAGGTGGCACAGTGGATAGAGCCGGTCCTTGAGTCAGGAAGAACTGAGTTCAGATTTGATCTCAGACACGTACTAGCTGTATGATCTTGGACAAATCACTTAACCCTGTCTACCTCAGTTCTTTCACCTATAAAATGAGCAGGAGAAGAAAATGGCAAACCACTCCAGTATCTTTGACAAGAAAACCTCAAATGGGGTCCCAGAGTCAAACAAAGACTGAAAAACAACTGAACAACAACAAATTACTGGTAGAGCTATGAATCTGACTATTTTGGAAAATACTTTGGAATTATAATAAGAAAGTCAAAAACCTGTGCAAACACTTTGGCCCAGTGACACTATTACGCATATATCCAAGGTCAAAGCCAGAGGAGAAAGGTCTCATGTGTACAACAACAACAATAATTATAATAATATTTTTTGTTGTAGCAAGAAACTGAAAACAAAGTGAATGCACCATCCACAGACAATGGCTGAACAAATGGTAGAAGGCATACATAAAAGAAAATTACATTAAAAGAAATTAAAATTACATAAAAAAAGTTAAATTGCAAGAAAATATCAATGAAGGGATTCAAAGAAACATGGGAAGACTTGTATGAAAGAAGAGCAGGGAGAAGAAAACATTACAAGGAGAGCAATATATGCACTATCTGAATATCAATAAAAATGCCCCGGAAAAGTGACTAAACTTGGATTAATTACACAGATCAAGAGCTAATTAAACATACCTCCCTAGTTTGCCATATAAAACAAAAGAAAGTACAGTGGTCCTAGAATGAGGACCTGGGTTCAAATCTCACCTCTAATATTTAATATTTGTGACTGAGCCAAATGGCCAAACTTTGCTGAGACTTAGTATACTTATCAGTAAAAGGAAAAGGACCTCTCATGTCCCTTGTGGATCAACAATCTTATGATCTTATTCTCTTGATAAGAAGGTAGGGTATTAACTGGGCAGAATGCCAGGGGTTCAGTACCAGGCAAAGTTTTTGTTACTCTGTTTTTCTTGTTCTTTGTAGATCTAAGAGGTGAAGGAGTGGGGAGAATAAGGAAAGAAGGATTTCAGGGATGGTTCTCTGGGAGGGGAAGGAGAACTATAGCAATGTAAGGAAACAGAAAATATCAATTTAAAAAAAACTTTAAAAGTAAAATAAAAAGGGTATCAGAAAATGATGATGATGATGTTAAAAACAAAAACTGTATAAAAAAAATTTTTAAACATTCTGGGCCATGGGATTCTACTTATTCTTTTTCTGAACTCCTTGAAATCTGCCCCTCCCAAAATTTAAGATGCATGTCAGACCATGCTTGGCTTTGCTCTCCTCCACCACACTTTTACCCAAGGTCCCCATCATATCTACTTTCCTGTATATTTGCTCATTTTTCTTATGACAGGGAACAGACAACTGTTGGACTTGGGACTGAGAAAGACCTAAGTTCAAATCCTTTCTCAGATACTTACAAGCTATGTGACCCTGGACAAGTCATTTAACCCCTCTCAGCCTCAATCTCTTAATCTGTAAAATGAGGATAATAATAGCACTTATCCCACAGGGTCATTACATGAATCAAATCAGATAACATATATAAAGCACTTTGTGAATCTTAAAGCATTATGTAAATGCTTGCTATTATTATCATCATCATCATCATCATTACTATTAAGCTTGTATTATGGCTTGTGGCTGTAGTCAGATTGCACTTCTGCCTCTAAACCATATGGACTACCCCATTTGGATGCTTTATACCAAAGCAATTTTGGCCCATGCCACTGCTTCCACAATTGCACTATATTCCACATATAACCAGGACCATTTGAAACCAAACTTGCAGTGTTCTAACATCTCTTCTTGCTTCCCTACATACCCTTCCACAACTTCTCATGATGCATCTACTGTCTATCAGCCATTTCTCTGCCACACTGATACACCCCAGAAAATCTGATATAGCAAAAAAAGATACTGATATCAATTACGGATCTGTGATTTCACCAAAGCAGATTCTGTCCCCAAAGGCACAGAGATAACCAAGCCACTCAATCTTTATACATAACGACGATCACAAAAATGCAACGACTAGTGGCCTAACTTCTGGCCATGAGCCTCTCTAAATTTTCCTAGGCTGATCCTAAGATGCACAGTTACTGGGCCTGTCCTAGAAACCTTTCTAACTCGGTAATACCTGACAAAACCTACAATTCCAGGAGTATAAACTTTAATAATTCAGGGTTGCCTCCACAATGCAGCACCAGAAAGAGTTTGGTATATGGATGACATATAAAAGACATCAAAATATTTAGAGTGTTTAAGTTTTCAAAATGTGGGCTGCTGGGTGGCAGACTACACAGAGTGCTGGCCCTGGAGTCAGGAAGACTCATTTTCCTGAGTTCAAATCTGGCCTCAGACACTTACTACCTGGGTGACCCTGGACAAGTCATTTAGTTGTTTACCTCAGTTTCCTCACCTGTAAAATAAGCTGAAGAAGGAAATGACAAATCAATTCCAGTTATCTTTGCTAAGAAAACCCCAAATAGGGTCATGGAGAATCAGACATGCCTGAAAACAACTTAACACACAAAAGTTTTCAAAGCAGAAAAAATATGGTCAAGAAACAATGAACTGGAAAGATTAATTAGAAAATGCATTTACTTCTGTGCTTCTCTGTCGTCTAAGTCCTTAATCAGTGTTTGCTGGTGGCATAAAAGGGAAGACATCTGATATTCACTCACACGGTTTTATAATTTTTGACATAGCCATAACTGCAAAAAAGATTCCCTGTAAAGGCATTTGTCACTAAGGCTTAATAATACTGTCTCAGACACTTGTTAGTTATGTAACTCTGGGCAGGTCACTTTTCCTCTTTCTGCCTCCACCTCTTCTTCTGTAAAATGATAATAATGGCCCCCTATCTCAGAGGATTGTTATGAGGATCAAACAGGATGATATTTGCAATGAAGTTTGCACACCTTAAAGTGCTATTTAAATGCTAGCTATTATTACTATGGCCTTGAGCAGAGTAATTTCCCTTTCTGGGTCTCAGTTTTCTTCATTTGTAAAATAAGTTGAATGGACTAGATGGTTTGTTTATAAGGTCTAACATCAATGACACTATTACAATGTAATAAGAAGAAACTAACTCTAGGGCGGGAGGGCTACAGGAAAAACTATGCAGCTCTTCAAAGCAGTCTAATGATTCTCTCTAAGACACACAGGCATACACGCATGTAAACGAATAAGTTTTATGAAAAGAAATATTAACTAAGAATTTATGAATGCACTTTCTGTTCTTCCTATACAAATAACCCTGAATATAAAAGTCAGGCATTCTTAATTTATTCTGACTCCCCACTGTCTGATTCTAGTATTAATTCTTTTGTAAAGTCTCTCTCCTTAAAAAAAAGTTACAGTCAAAATAAGAGAGATGAGAGGAGAAAATACATAAACTATAGGAGAAAGGTGGGGGGGAGAGGAGAGGTACCTGCACTGTGCTATGGTAGAGAAAGAAGTCCAGAGAGTCTGGAGAAGAACAAGGAGAGTAATTAAGGAGTCAACATGGTTGGCTTGATCCATAAGAGGAAGGGGCCATGAGGGTAGAGGACTCTTCCAGAGTAAGATATTATTTAATCCAAATTACATTATTTGGGTCTCCTTTAAAAAAGCCTGCACCAAGATGACTTTCAATCTGTGTTTAATTCTCACTTTCAAGAGAGGATTAGTAGCAGCAAAGTCTTAGGCTATCTCTCCAGTCACACAATACTGAGATGTTGTCTGTGAAAGGTTGAACTCCTCCAGAGATATTAGGGGCGTACAAGGTAAGACAGCAAGTGGCTACAGGAGGATGTTGATTGAAATGGGTCAGTTGCCATAAAGGCAAGCAGAAGAATTCCTGAAGCAGAAATTCTTAGGAAATAAGAGTTCATAAACTAAGTTCGCAAAAAAGAATGATCAAGTTGCAGTGGCTTGTTTTCAGCAAAGGTAACACAAAGTCTCTGAGGTTAAGAATCATAACCACAAGCAATCATTGCTTTCGTTATCCAGAAAGATTAAGACGGTAAATAACACCGGATTTTTGGGTAAGCTGACTTTATATTTTGAAGGATAAAAGTGGGTGAATAATTCAACAATGGTACCCTGTTCCCCTTACCTCCAGTGTCTGGTTTGGGGGAGGAGTATCAACATTTTAGGGGAATCTACCCCCTAAAATATGTCTACCCATGGTCTAATCCATTTACTTGCCTGCAGACATTTGCAATTCTTTTGAGCTATGAAAATAGGTATCTTTTCAGCTGTAAGTCTTATACCTATATAACATCTGCTTAGTGCCCTGCCCATGGAACTCAAGAATGACTTTCTTCCCTCCTCTCCCCCAAGAGTGTTTTTTTTTGGGGGGGGGGGTGTCAAGGTTTTTAAAAACTGACTCATATCTTTGCT
>NW_020950906.1:0-13423 GCF_900497805.2 Vombatus ursinus
CAGGAAAATCAGAGTTCAAATCTAGGCTCAGTTTCTAGCTGTGTGATCCTGCTAAGTCTTGTCTGCCAGGGTTTTCTCAATGTAAAATGAGGATGATAATAGCACCTACAGACCAGGGTTGTTGTGAGGATCAAATAAATTAGTATTTGTAAAGTGCTTAGCACAGCTCCTGGCACATAGTAAGAGCCTAATAAATGCTTATTTCCTTCTTCCACTGTTCTGGCTGATTATACTTTTCTCTATTCACTCAACACATTTCTCATTTCCTTTTTTAAAAAAAATTCAATATAATGATCTCTCTCTCTCTCTCTCTCTCTCACCCTCACCAAGGATAATGGGAATGGTTGCTAATGGTGGTCCAGGTGTGGTTTTTAGTTTCAAAATTCTTTAGTAAGGTAAATGGATAGGAAAGAAACTGCTTATGCAAAGACTTCATCAATAATAGTAACTGAACAGTCACAAGTGTCTCTAAAGATCACAGGAAGACTGAGGCTTGTTCAGAAAGAACAGTGGGAAAAAATTTATCTGTAGAAAAATGACAAGGTCTAACATTTCAAAGATAGTGATGAAATATATTTTTTTAATATTTTGACTGGCTCTTCTATTGTCCATATTTTGGTTAAAAAACAAACTATATGCTTATCTCAGGAACTATGACCAAATGTGATAATCAATATATGTAAAGTATAGGCTTAAAAACAGTAAAATTTCATGCATTTTTGATGCCGCAGAAGAAAAGGATTTTTCATTTTGTTCTTGAAGGGAAAAATCCGGGAAAAGGTAGAAATAGCTACAGAGAGTTTTATGAGGCTAAAATCACTTTCACAATTTAAAAACTTACTTGAGAACTTTAAAGACCCATCATTTAATCTAAGACTCTTCATTAACCTTAAACAGAAGAACACAGGTGAAATTTATCAAAACAGAAGGAACATCTAAGTACCTTATCTGAAACATTCTATATGGTAGAAGAATGGGACAAATCTATTTAGATGCAATTTATTAAGGAAAAACTTGGATTCAAAAACCCAACTATAAACACAAATATAGGATGAGGGAGGCCTGGCTAGACTATGCCAGGTTATAAATTCTGCTTGGCCATAGGGTCATGGGAGAAAAAGAATCTAATTTAGAAGGGACATGAGTGGTCATGTAGTCTAACCATACAAATACAAGAATTTCGCCCACTACACCCCCAACAAGTAGACAGTTACCCTTTGTTTAAAGATTGCTCCCAGAATTCATGACCTCTAGAGGCACCTCTGGGACAGCTCTTAACTGTTTTGTTGTTTGTTTGTTTTTGTTTTTTGGTGAGGCAATCAGGGTTAAGTGACTTGCTCTGGGTCACATATCTAATACTTGTGAAGTGTCTGAGGCTGGATTTGAACTCAGGTCCTCCTGACTCAAAGGCCTGAGATCTATCCATTGCGCCACCTAGCCGCCCCAGCTCTTAATTGTTAAGCAGCCTTTTACTGAGCCAAAATTCACTTTTTCTACAATCTCCCCCCATTGTTTCTAGTTCTGCCCTCTCAAGTCATATGGAACAAGTCTAATAATCCCTTTCCCACATGAGAGCTCTTTTAATATTCAAAATAGTTCTCATTTTCTAAGTTTTCTCTTCTCCAGAGTAAATATCCAGTTCATTCTTCCAATCACTGCTTGTGTGACAAGATTCCTCTCTTCCTGGTCACATTCCTCTAAGAATACTCCACCTTATTGTCTTTCATAAGACATGGCCCCAAAACTGAATACAGCATTTTACATGGCCTAATTACAATAAAACTGACACCTCTCTGGTCACAGTGCTTTTTAATTCAAGAAGATCCTATTAGCCTTTCTGGGTTCCGTATCACAATATTCACTCAACATCAAGAAATATGAATGCTTCTCCAATACAAAATCTGCAGGTGGTCAAAACTGAAAATCATCCAATTAGCCTTTTAAAAAGGATTACTCATATTCTATAAAAGAGTACAGTACATTATCATGGGGAAAAAGAGAGAACTTGTACAGGAAAACTGGATTCAAATACTGTTTGCCAATGAGCCACAGGTCACTTATTTCTGTCTCATTTTCCTCATTTATAAAATGGAGATAAGAATATTCCCAACCACTTATCTCAAAACAGAGTTCTTGGTAAAAAATGCACTGTCAACATAATTATTATTGCTATTGTTGTTCATTAGTAGCTCCTCTTGGAAAAAAAAAAAGAAGTCAAAAGAACATTAAAAATCTATAGGAAAAGTTCCCATTATCCCTTTATGGATCATCCAATTTTATATCTGAGGCTTATCCTAAATAAAATGTAATTCCGAACGGAAATCAAAAGGTTAAAAAAACAGAATAAAATGATCAAGAAAATGTTTTTTCCAATAATACTAATTTACCTAATAAATATTTTCCAATCTTTCTCTAACTTCTTGAAACATTTTAGAGTAGCCTATGTATAAGATGAAAAATTCTGAGTTTCTAATTTCAATTCAAGGAAATGTACAACTTTAAAATGATAATTAGTAATAAGATTAAGTTGTGGGGCAGTCAACACTTTTGCCAAAGTGTGAACGTGTTAAGCAAGAGACTGGCAATGCAAAGAACTATGTGTTTTTAAGACTGCAGAACAATTTCTAATCAGTGATCACACAGAGAAAGGAAGGAAGGAAGGAAGGAAGGAAGAGAAAGAAAGAAAGAAAGAAAGAAAGAAAGAAAGAAAGAAAGAAAGAAAGAAAGAAAGAAAGAAAGAAAGAAAGAAAGGAAACTTCAAAACACTACACCTAATGTTTGCACCTTGCTATAATCCCTGAGCAGTAAACAGAGTAACAGTGCCTCTCCCATAGAGGAAAAGAAACTGCATCCTTCAAATTTTTATTTGTTTATAAAAAGATGAAAACTTGAGTTTATAAGCCACAATTGACATTTTTCCTTTATGGGCACACAGAAATACATTTCTATTATGTTAAAAGACTCTCAGCATTGTTTACAGCCTGGTAAAACTAAGGAAAGACCTAACAAGAGGTTTCTACATGCTGAAAGTTACTCCTTTGTCCAACTCGGCATGGGTTCCCATAGTGACAGCTTCCTTACAAAAGGAAGTGCCCTAGGATCAGCTTTTTAAAAATCATCTACCTCTTCTTTCCATTCAACCATACTACTATAAAACATTCTTTCTCAAAAGATCTGCTAGGGATCAGGACAGGAAAGGAAGTAGTAAGGTGGGGGGGGGAAACAAAGTCATGAATTTGGAGTTCAGAGAAAAGGACAGGAGGCAAGATGATTATGTCAATTTTAGAAAAGATAAGAAATTTGAAAGCAATCTGTTTTTAACATAGTGACTCTCAGAACTCTACATCACAGATTAAATTTGTCCTCAAGGTTTACTAGGTCTTTCACAAAGTCTCCAGATGAACAAATAAATTAAAGACCAACAATGTATTTAAAAATAAAAATCATGATTATCTCAATAGAGGCAGAAAAAAAAAAGCTTCTGGCAAAAAGAACAAATATAAGTGGCAATTTGGCTGGGGAAAATTTTGGAACTGACTTATTTGAACTCATCCAAGAAAGCTTCACTGAGAAAGAATGATTATGAAAAATAAGTCAAGACTGTAGTTAAGATTAAACTGACAGACAAAATTACCAAAATAGAAAAGGGAAGAGCTTTCACTTAAAGGTTAGAGATTTGTTCATTTCTGTAGGTCCCAGAGCACTTAAAATAATTTAGGCAGTTAGGTGGAGCAAAGTATTTTACCCTTTGTCTCAGTTTCCTCAACTGTAAAATAGGGATAATTATAGCACCTGCCTCTCAGTGTTGTTTTGTAAGGATTAAATGAGAATATATGTAAAGCATGTAGTATAATGCCTAGCACAGGGATGGGGAACCCTTTAATAAAAGGATTTGTTCTGTAAAACATAGATTCAGTCAAAAGGCCATACTCAAGGACCCAGAAGGCCACAGGGTCCCCACCCCTGGCTAGTACATAACAGCTGCTTAACATGCTTATTTATTTCCCTCTTTCCTTAATGAGACTACAATACATACCTTTTTTTTTTGCTTTTTGGTGAGGCAATTGGGGTCAAGTGACTTGCCCCGGGTCACATGACCAGTAAGTGTCAAGTGTCTGAGGCCGGATTTGAACTCAGGTTCTCCTGACTCCAAGGCCGAAGCTCTACTCACTGCGCTACCTAGCCGCCCCTACAATACATACTTTAAAATTTTTTTTTAAATCTCTTCTTCCCCTAAAACTCCCCAACCCCATATGAGTGTTCCTACCCTCAGCAACATTTAAACTTTATCTAGGCAAGATGCTGAATACTCCAACAAGATACATTCTAAACAAGAATGAACTATGACAACATATTAAAACACTGCAATCTTTTTTTTATTAATGTAATCTCACAATGTATTCAAGGCGTGACAGAGTAACAAGACTGACTTTCTTTAAAGCCAACATAGCAAAACTTATACATATACATTAGTAGTACTCCTTCAAGAAAATCACCTTAGAAATTCATACCCTTCCCATGCTGATATTACTCAAAATATTTTTGGGACAGCTTTCAAGAACCTGCTGAACAGTCCCCTGGATCAACAAGTAGCTGAATGCCTACTATGTCCAAGGCACGGTAGGTACCATGGTTGGCACTGAAGGGATGAATACAAAGAATAAGTCCCTGTCTTGCCATTTTTGAAGATGTTTACAGATCTAGTTGGGGGAAACTACACACGTGAAAAGTTATACAACAACAAAAAGCTATAAACGATAGAGAAAGACAATATTACCATATTATGGAGTCCATGATGTGGATGTTAGATATCATAAGGAAACACATGATTCACTGCCAAATTAATAATTGCCAGAAGAATTAAGAGGAAGTTAAGCGATCACTTTAGGCAAGGGTGGGGAGGCCATGTAAGGCTTTCCCAGGGAATTTACCATTGAGCTTGAAGAACAGGTAGGCTTTGGACAGTTTGGATAGGTGAGGAGTAAGGGTGACATAAGCAAAAGCCCAGACACAAAAAAGCTTTTTTTTTTTTTTAAAGTTCCCAAGTAGCAAGTTTTCATAGCCAAAAGTTATTGATAATTACAATGCTACCAGATTTTCTTTTTCTTTTTTTGGTGAGGCAATCGGGGTTAAGCGACTTACCCAAGGTCACACAGCTAGTACGTGTCAAGTGTTTGGTCTGAGGCTAGATCTGAACTCAGGCCCTCCTGACTTCAGGACCAGTACTCTATCCACTGCACCGCCTAGCTGCCCCCAGATTTTCTTTTTTTTTTGTTTGTTTGCTTAGTTTTTTTTGTTTTAGGCAATTGGGGTTAAGTGACTTGCCCAGGGTCACACAGCTAGTAAGTGTCAAGTGTTTGGTCTGAGGCCGGATTTGAACTCAGGTCCTCCTGACTTCAGGGCCGGTGCTCTATCCACTGCACCACCTAGCTGCCCCCCCCAGATTTTCTTAATGCACAAATATGATCCCATAAATTCCCTGGTTCAAAAATCTCAATGGCTCCCCAAAGTCCAAATTCTTTAGTGAGGCATTTGAAGTCCTCGACATTTGCTGGTTCCAATCCACCTTTGTAGCCGCACCACTCACTTCTATTTTACATACTCTACCTACACTCCAGACTGTCTACTTACCATTTCACAAGCATGTTCTTATGTTTCCTGTCTTTCTCTACATCCAGATATACTCCCTACCTTCAAGTCCCCATCTCCACCTAACAAAATCCTACCTATATTTCAGAAGACATCTTAAAAGCCACCAATTTCATGAAGCCTTCACTAACTCCTCCCCCCACAATAATTCCCCCCCCACCCAAAACTGTCATACTATTTTGTGGATACCTGTCACTGACTTAGTCAATTCTATGGGACATTAAAGCCATTCCCATTCGATTCAATAAAGTGTCTACTTTGTAAATTAAAAAGATACTGACTGTCCTGGGTGCTGGGAAATAGAGGCAAAAATTTTAAAAACTGCTCCATCACTGAGGGACAGAACACGTAAACTGATAAATATAAATTAATCTGCATAGGAAAGGGGACTTGAATTCAGTTAGCCAGGAAAGAAATGAAGGATTCTAAGAGGCACAGGGGAGGCAGGAAGGGGCTAAGAAACTGGAAAGCTAAATTTAGCAAACAAGTCGGTCAGTTTGGACGGAATGTAGAGAGTGTAAAAGGGAGAAATATGACATAAGGGCAGACTGGAATCAGACTATAAAGGGCTTTTAAATGTCAGGCAGAGGAGTCTGTATTTTATCACAGAATAGGGAGCCCCTGTAGATTTTTGGAGCAGGAATACAATATGGTCATACTTGTGTTTTAGGAAAATTACTTTGGCGGCTACATGAAAGACTGAAAAGTGAGGGAGAACCTGAAAGCAGAGAAACCACTTAGGAGGCTGCTGCAATAGTCTAAGTGAAAAGGAGTGAGGGCCTTAAAAGCACCTTGGTGGCCACATATCTAGAAAGAAGGATGTAGATGTGAGAGATCTTGTGTGAGCAAAATTGACAAGATTTGGCAACTGACTAGACGTTGGCGGTAAGGAAACAGTTAAGAATGACTGAGTTACAAACATGGGGTACTAGAAGGATGGCAGGACCCTCAACAGAAAGAAGAAAGTGTAGAAGATGGTTGCTTTTAAGGAGAACACAATGACTCCAGATTATCGTATACATTTCTTTCTCCCTACTAATTTTAAAGTTCCTTAGGGACAGGAACCAAGTCCTATCTAGCTTTAACTTGCCCTCTTGAATACCTAATGTGGCATTTTGTATAAAATGATCCTTTAATGATTTTTTTTTCAAAGTTAAGTGTAAAATAAGGGTACAGGTACGAAATCGAAACAGGATGAATTAACTTGATGATGAATTAACTTAATTAACACGATTAATTAACATTATTAATTAACTCAGGACTGCAACCCACATGACATCTTTATTCTCTCTCACCTGCCAAATTCAATCATTTGGCAAATTCTGCCAATCTGCAATAGTCTGCCACTGCCTGCCTCAAATCTCTCCCATCCTCTATTGCTGTCCAACTAAAGAACAGGCCTACCAAATTCTTCCCGCCCTACCCCCCCCCAAAAGAATCAGAAAGGGTTCACTTGAGAAATTTTAGCTAAAAGATAAAATAGCTACACACTAGGTCAGGAGAGAGGTGGACCTGAATGGATGCATAAATCATGAAAAAAAAAAAACTTAGAAAAGAGATGGCAACTATTTGACAAAAATGACAGATGACAACAATGTAGTCTCAGATGATATGCCTGTAGCTTACTCTAAGGACATACTAAGATTCCAGTATCTGTCATAAACAAAGGGAAATCAATAGCCACACTGAAGCAGCAAACATTGTTCACGAATGACATATGACCAACAGAGCAATAATGCCATTATTAAATGGACTGCTGGGGGTGGGGGTTGAGAGGGAAGGGGTTACAAAGACCACATTGATCTCTCATTTGTCTTAGCTCCAAGTTAATGCTTTATACTTCTTTATATTTCCATTCTGCTTCTTCTCCTTCCCCTGCTCCACACACTACTGGGCACAAAACAGATACTCAATGATTACCTTCTGAATTTGTGGGGCATGAGGAATGAATACAGCATTCATAGATTCTATTGAACAAACATGCGTTAAGTATATACTTTGTGCAAAGCACAAAGATGAAAAATGACCAAGTTCCCGCCCTCAAAAAGTTTACATTCTATGGTAACATGGATAAGCATAGTACAAGGTACTGTGTGACAGAAGAGGACAGGGAGTGCAAGGTAGTATGTAATTGGGGAGGAGAGGGGAATGCAGGCTGACAACAGGGGAAAGCTTCATGAAGAAAATGTCACTGGAATTTAATTTTGAAGGGAAGTAGGATGGATTGGGATAGCATGGCATTTCAGACATGGTGGACAATCTACCAAAAATGCATGGAGGTAGGAGTTAAAAAGGTCAAGGTCAGACACTAGCCAGTAATCATGTGGCTGGAACATGGAGTGTGTGAAGTATTGTGAAAGAAGGTTGTACAAGCAAGTTAAAACCACATCACAGAAAGCCTTAAGAGCCAGCTAAGGAGTTTGCATTTTATTCTATGGGCAATAGGGAACCATTAATGTTTGTTGAGCAGGGGAGTAGCATGGTTAGACCTGGTTATTAGGAAGACTCTTTTGGAAGTTGTGTATCAAATTAAGAAAAGGAAAAAAGTGAAAGCAGGGAGACAAGTTGGGTCATTAGGAGATCCAAGAAGTGAAAGGTGATGAGGTCCTGAATTAGAGTGGTAATCATGAATAAAGAGGAGGGTAATGGATTTCAAAGGTTCAGTAGAGGCAGAACTGACAGGCATTAACAGTTGACTGGATGCAGAGGCTCAGAGGCAGGGAAGAATCAAAGATGACCATAAGCCTGAGTGACTAGGAGGAGCAGCAAGTTTTATACTTCACAAAACCTAAGTCTTCCCTTGACTTTATTTGCTAACAACAAACTCACTAAGGGAAAGAATTAGTTAAAAAAATTAAATTAAATGGTAGAGGTAGGGGTGGGGAGAAAGGTGGCAATGATAGTGTTCTCTACCACACTATACGAGTTTTACAATAAAATATGGGGGTTGGGAGTTAGGGTAACAAGAAAAAAGTGGTAACTAGGGTGCAAAGTAACCCAATTGTTCCTATGCCAACCAGGGTCTGTGCCCAGAATGGACAATACCCAAAGCATCAAGACACAATTTGATATACTTTCAAAAGAACCTTTTAAAAGTTTGGGTTTTTCTTAATCAGTTTATAGTTTCAAGACCTGATAACAAATATAAACGTGCAATAAAATAATTAATGATTGCATAAATTGCATTATTTAATCTCAGAACCCTATTCTTTATGTCCTCTTCAATCTCTCTGGTATGAAATTAGCATTCTAAGAAGGTTTCATGTACCAGTGCCTAACATACAAAAACACACAGTATCCATACCTAGATCCAACGCACTAAAGCCTGGATCAAGGGACTGTGGAATGTAAGGTCCATGAATTTGACTTTTAATTATTTTGATAATTTTTAAATATTTTGACAAACTATTTTTAATATTTTGATAACCAATATAATTGGTTTCCTTTTCAATCCTAGGTACTTTATTTCATGCATTTACAAACATTATTCTGAGGAATTATTCACCAGACTGCCAAAGGAGTCCACAATACAAAAAGAAAGGTTTAGTACCCTTGGCCTAGATGTAAATCCAGAACTATTCCACTGAGTTCACCAAAAGAAGCAGCTTTCTTTGCTTGCTTATAGGGCAAAAGCAGAATATATAAGCTCTTCCTCACAACTACCTGTTGCTCCTGCTTTTTCTCCTTCATTTACTAGAAAAATGAGTCCGTGTAGCCCAGACAAGGTTTTTTGATGGCCAAGGGGTAACTTTTGCGCCCCTTGTCCCTGAGATCAAACCTGAATGAAAGTCAGAAAACAATGCCCTCTCCTGCTCCAAACAAGAGGAGTCCTTCTCCAACAGTCCCTGCCTACCCACCTGCCAAGGCTGAAAGAGAAGCATCAGCTGTGAAATCTCTCTTTCTCTTTTGCTCCCAGGCTTCTGGCCAAGGTTCCTGTGGCACCCAGCAGGCAGGCAGGGAGGGGGAGAAGGGAGGGCCCCCAATGATGGGAGCAGGAGAGAACATGTTTTCAAGCTTTGATTCAAGCTTCATCCTGGGTTCATGGGGTGCAAAAGCTTCCTCTTGGCATCAAAACTTGCTCTGAGTACTGAGCATGTCTTAGAAGCTTCAGAGGACAGTGCTGACTTCTTGCGCTCCTACATCAAAAGAAAGCAGCAGAGATGGAGGTGGAGCCTCTTCCCCACTTAAAGGAGGGGCAGGTACTAACAATGGCACCGTTCCTAGAGGCAATGGGAAGAGGCGGAATCATGGCCCTCTCCCAGGGCTATCACGGTTGTTCAGCATGGACAAACCCTAAATACAGGCTAACCTACTAAAACGAGATGTCTTTCAAAAGGGGGGGAGAGGAGGGGACGTATATACATATATGTGTGTATGTATGTATGGCCCCACCCAAGGTTCTTCTAAGTTGCACTGGTTATTAGACAATACAATGTAAATTCATTGTAAAAAGAAATTGTTTCATTCTTTGTGCACCAGGAACATAACAGGTGCCTTAATAAATACGCATTGGGGACCCATAATGAAAAATGCTATCTATCTCCAGAAGAGAACTGATGAACTCTGAATGAAGACTGAAGCATACTTTTTTTCACTTTATTTGGGGAGTGGGGGGAGGAAGGACTGTATGTTTCCTTTTGCTACATGCCTAATATGGAAATGTTTTGCATGATTTGATATGTAAAATCAATTTATTGTTTGCCTTCTCAGAGTGGAGGAGAGGTGGGAGAGAGGGAATTTAAAACTCAAAAAACACTTTTAATTATTAAAAAAATTAATGTAATTGAAAAATCATTAATGAAATAACTAATTTTTTAAAGGAAAAGGAAATTGATCGGTATAAAAGTATATATCATGGCTTCTTAACTTATGAAGGCATAGAATCCTTAGAAACTTTCAAATACTTCCTTACTGGAGGTAAGAAATATTAGTGTTTCTGTTTTCCATCATGTCAAGTAAGTTAGAGGTATTTGTAAGCTTTTAAATAATAAAATTTTATATAACTTCAAAAAAATAAATATTTGCTGATCAACTGAAACACCATCAAAGGGGCAGTCAGTTCTGAAGCAAGTGTTAAAAATGCAAGAAGCTAATAATAGCGTGTGGCTGGACTGGAATTGTACCAAAGTGCTATTCCTTCCCTCCCAACTCCCACCATCCAATTGCCCTAAAACCAGAAGTCCATGTAGCTAACTTAGCAGTGTGGCCCTAATAATAATATCCAACAAGCCTTTGGTGAACCATTATCAACAAATAGGTCAAGTACAGGTGCTTCCATAGCTCCCAGGAGAATGATCCAGATTCAGATGGCCTGATGAAGCCATTCAACCTGTGATTACTGTGGCCTGTGAATGACTTCTGGCTTGGAACTCAACCAATTCAAAGGTGAAAAGGTGTCCAGAGACAATCAACCTGGAATATAGGGTAGCTACATAGGAATTTCTCAGCAGAGGGCCGTATGAGAGAGATACCTAGACCTGAGAGTACACACCTTACAATGCTATAAAAGCAATATCCTTCTAATGCCATACAGGTGCTAATCCTATTTTACTCTGAGCCTATTCACATACACACATGCTTCAAGTAGTCCTGATGATTTCAAAGTGAGTCTATTCATTATTTTCTCTACTAGAAAATTAAAAAACTGAGATATGCGGATATACTGACTTTTTATGTAAGGTGTTTAACATTTCTTAACAATATTTAACAACACAAATGGAGCATAAGAGTTAAGCTAGAGAGAAGAACAGGACCGCCAGGTGATGTGGTGGATAGTTATCTTCCTG
Organism: Vombatus ursinus; assembly: GCF_900497805.2. Taxonomy (NCBI): domain Eukaryota; kingdom Metazoa; phylum Chordata; class Mammalia; order Diprotodontia; family Vombatidae; genus Vombatus; species Vombatus ursinus. Next base: position 11,436 of record NW_020950906.1, read on the forward strand.
AGTTCAAATCTGGCTTCAGACACTTGGTAGCTGTAAGTCTGTTTGCCTCAGTTTCCTCATCTGTAAAATGAGCTGGAGAAGAAAATGGCAAACCACTCCAGTATCTCTGCCAAGAAAACTCAAATGGGGTCACAGAGAGTCAGGCACAACTGAAAACAACTCAACAACAACAACAACAAAGAGCATTACTGTAGCAGGAACTCCACTCAAGGGAATGGATTAACATTGTTGGAAAATGCAATTGGTTAAAAATAGTTTAGGTAAGGAATGCCTAGACAGTTGAAAATATTTATACAAAATTATGAAAATATTTGGAATTTTAAAAACATTTTTAAATTAAAATAGAGATCACTGAATCATATACTTATAACTAGAAGGGATCTTATAGGTCATCCCCTCTAGAAGTGTCAAACACACAGCACAAGGGCTGCAGAACGCCCACAACACTCCTGAGGGCTACGCAAACCAGATTAAAACATAATTGAGAACTATTTAACAAAACAAATAACAATGCAATAAAACAGTGTTAATATGTGGTTTTCTAAGTCCTTATGTATCCACAAGGATCTTCATGTATCATGTATCATGATCTTAATGGTTCTTGGTTCACTTGAGTTTGATATCACGAATCCACTCCTTGTTTTTTCACAGTCATTCAGTCATGTCTGACTCTTCATGACCCCATGGACCATACAGTTCATGGGGTTTTCTTGACTAAGATGCTCGAGTGGTTTGTCATTTTCTTCTCCAGTGGATTAAAGCAAAAAGAGGTTAAGTGATTTACCCAGGGGTCACACAGCTAGTAAGTGTCTGAGGCCAGCTTTGAACTCAGGTCTTTCTGATTCCAGGCCAGCGCTCTATCCACTGAGCCAATCCTCCTCATTTAACAGATGAAAAAACTCAGGCCTAGAGATGTTAAGCAACTACCCCAAGGTCAAACAGGTGGCCAAGTCAGAATTTGAAGCCAAGATTTTTGACTCTAGATTTAGCACTCTCTCAACTTTAAATGCTTCGTTCAATTTTTAACTGTCACTACACTCTTTGTCCCTTCCATTATCTTTTTTTTTCTCTCTTTTACAGCATGAGGATGGGCTACACTAATCTTTTCTAAAATCCAGACTTGGAGAAAAGTTATGGACTATACTGAAGATCAATAAAGTAATGTGCCAGTTTCTTAAATGCACACAGAGAGGAAGGTTCTGCATCTCATGTTCCTGAAATCAAACAGAATTAAAAATAAAAGTCTTCTCTTAGCTTCATATTGGGGAAGTGTCTCCTCTCCTTACCTACCTGTCAATATATTATTTATTCTAAAGAAGAGCAGTAGTAAGTTAAAGAAATTAAGCTCAGGGTTTTCCAAAAGTTATAATCCACTCCCCCTCAATCACTATCATCAAAAATTTGTATTTGGTCAACAAAGTAACTAGTGGTTTCAACTACAGTGATCTTTGCTTCCTCAACCTTTTCTTCTTGTCCTGGTCATGACAGCACCAAGCTAAGGGAATACCTCATCTGCTTGCAGAAAATAGAAGAGTTCCCCGTAAATACAGATATGCACAAAAACATCAGAGGGGGTTATTGTTTCAATGGTTTTTCCTTTGTTTACAAGCAAGGGCTCAATTTTAGGAGTGGGGAAAATTTAGAAGTGACTGCAATGAAGTGAAATGTTTAATGTCGATGTTATTTTTAAATTGAACAATAACAAAACAATAAAATATCAAGTATGTAAAGTTAATTTAGGGTCTGCTCCTTGGTTTGCATTACACCCACCACCTCATTTTCTTTAAATCCTGGATCTAAAGAAAGATCTTGGATACTGAGCTAGTGTTTAATTTCACGGCTGCTTTAAGGGTATTTTTATCTTGCATGTGTCCCACAACCATTACTATATTTTCCAAGCAAGGAATTAAGGCCATACACACACACACACACACACACACACTCTCTCTCTCTCTCTCTCTCTCTCTCTCTCTCTCTCTCTCTCTCTC
>NW_020950907.1:0-9833 GCF_900497805.2 Vombatus ursinus
CTCTCTCTCTCTCTCTCTCTCTCTCTCTCTCTCTCTCTCTCTCTCTCTCTCTCATACATAGTTTCATAATACTAAGTCCTCCACTGGAAAAGGTGTAAGTTATAATAGGAGAAATGCTATAGCTGATTACATATGGCTAATTTATCAGAACTCCTTTCAAAGCCAAACATACACAGACAGATCTAAACTAATTATTTTTCTAGACTACAACAATCTGTCTAGCATGGAATCAAAGAGGGGGAGAAGAGATACTGGGAGAATTTCAAAATACTGTATAAAAAATTACCATTATATGTGGATTATATTAATACAAGTGTATTAATCTTTTTGGGGGGGAGGGGGTAGAAAAAGTATATAAGGGAGACTTGAATTCATTGGTTAACTCTTGGTGTGCTAACCATTTGCAAAAGTAGGAGGTCAGCAGATTTCTGTAGCTTAGTATTAGAGCTGCCAGAAATACCTAGAAGTTACATGACTTGCCCATAATCATACAGGCTAGTGGACAACAGAGGCAGAGCTGAACTCTACAGCTTTTATCCATTCCACAATAATCCCTCTCACTTTTGACCATAATACTAAAGAAATACCTGATATCTTTATTTCTTATTTTTCCATCTATAAGAAAAGATAATATTTGCTACCCTGGACAATTTAGTTACGTTATTCATGCCAACCAATCACTACACAACTCACCATTCATTCAACTAATTTTGTTTTTCCTCTCTACTGAAATTAATTTGTCACTGTTTACCATGCTTTCAAATAATCCTTTTTTTTTTAAAAATCTTAAAACAAATTATTTATGAGAAAACTTCAGTTCAAACACTGAGTTGAGTACCATGATAGAGATTAAGGTATGAAATAGTTCATGAAAGACTATAAAGTTATATTCAACAGAAAAGCACTTCATGAGCTCTACCTGAAAGTACTGCTCCCAAAACAACTCTATCAAATGACTGTGAGGTTCCATCTCGTAACCATCAGGCAAAGTTGACAAAAAAGGGAAATGACAAATGTGGGAAAAAGAGCCCCATTAATACACTGTTAGGGGAGCTGTGAATTGTTCCTGTCATTCTGGAAAACAAATTGGAACTATGGCAAAAAAGTTACCAAGCTGTACATATCCTTCAGCCACTACTAAGGTTTATACCCCAAAGATACAATGACCCCTGTACACAAAAAATATTTATATTAGCTCCTTTTGGGGGGGGGAAGTGGGGCACACTGCTAGGCAATGGGGTTAAGTGACTTGCCCAAGGTCACATAGCTAGTGTCAAGTACATGAGGCCAGGCCTGAACTCAGGTCCTCCTGATTCCAGGGCCAGTGCTCTATCCACCGAGCCACCTAGCAGCTCTTTTTTGTGGTGGCAGAGAATCGGAAACTAAATGGGGTGTCCGTCAATGAGAGACTGGCTGAACAAATTATGTATATGGTATAATGGAATACCACTGTGCCATAAGAAATGATGACAGTATTTTTTCAGAAAAACCTGGTAGGACTTTCATCAACAGATACAGAGTTAAGTGAACAGATCTAGGACGACAATATATACACAGTGAAGACAAATATAAGACAATATAAACACGGTAAAGACAAATAGCCTTGAAAGAATCAAACTATGATCAACACAATGACCAATTACAATTCCAAAGGATCCATGAAGAATTACTTATCTCCTGACAGAGATGTTATGGACCCAGTATATATAGGCACAGGCATAGATTTTGGTTCAGCCAACGCGGGAACTTGTATTGCCTATCTGATACAAGGGTATGGGATGTTCTCTCCCATGGTGGTAAGGGAAAAAAAGAGATTTTTGTTAATTGTTAAAATTTTTTAAATTAAATTTTAAAGTATTATGCCATTGAGACCAACACATTCTGGTGATTTTAAAACAAAAATCATGTTAGTATATAGGCAATGTTTTTCTCCTTCTAGAAATGATAGCTTTCTCTCTGTATGGTTAAAACAAATATCCAAAAAAATGACTTCAGTTCTACTAGTTCACCTATACCTAGACGCTACAGTATCCTCTCTCTTTAATACTGAAGGATATAATTACTATTACAAAAAAAAAATGCACACACAAACAGGTGATATAATATGTGAAAAAGAAGGAGAATTATAATAAATTGGATGGGTGCACTTGCTTCACTATACTATAAACAACACCAGAATAATCAGCATGTCTCTCTGCAGGACCTGAGGAAAAGATATGAAATTAGGAATGGGTAACTACCAGGTTGAATATGGTTATGTCTCCAAATGTTAGAAGTTGATTAGATTGACTCTCAAGAACAAAAGGGACCCAAACAGTCAATCTGTTAACAACTATCTTGAATTACAGCCATAATTATGGAAGACTAAATGTAATAATATGGACATACTCCAAAATGTTATAAATATCCTAATAAAATTTAAATAAGTTATTTTTGGAACATAGTAAATTAAAGTTATTTTTAAAATAAGTAGGCTTAAATATAGACACATACATATTATATACATGTCTTATTTTAGGTCCAGGTTAATTTTCCCTTTTTCTCATCTAAAGCTCTGCCGTTAACTCTCCCCTGAGACCATTTCAACTACTACTTTACATTGCTAAATTTTGCCAACAATCTGCTCCTCATTCTAGCAGATGTTTCTGCTTTCAAGCCACAGGGAACCTCACTGAACCCATTCCCTCATGTTAAAAATAAAAGAAATGGCATATACACCAGGGAACACCTTCCTCATCCCTATAATTCCCTATTCATATGACTTTAATCTTCCCTTATAGAAATCCCTTTATTTTTCCATTAAAAAAAAGGTAATTATGTTGCCAAAGAGATGACATCAGCATTTGGTTTATTTATTTATTAGGATGCTACTGATGCTCAGTTCTTTGGAAGCCATCTGCAAAAATTTTAAAAACTGGCCCCTAAAACTTCCCGCAGACGTAATGTCACATGAGGGCAATCTGAGAAAGTGATTTCTTTTATATGAAAGGTGACCTAAATAATATCTCTTTTTTTCTTCTTTATGTAAACCTCTCTCTCTCTCTCGCTCTCTCTCACACACACACACACACACACACACACACACACACACACACACTATTTCTTTCCTTCAATTTAGTTATTTACTTTTTCAACTCTTGAGTTTTTTCCCCCACCTTTACTTACTTCAGTAACATCCATGACTTTGATAGCTGCCAGCTGACCAGTCTTGACATGTCGGCCCTAAGGAATAAAGAAAAGAAAGAACAATCAGAATCAATGCATCTTCCATACCATCATTAATGAAAAACAGAGTAGATAAGAAGTTTCCAGTATAATTACCTCCTTCAGGATTTTCTTCACATTAACAAAAACATATGATGAAATAAAATGACTCTCCATCAAAGATAATATAAATATAATTCGTAATACCAATAAAATGTTATTTAAGATAAATTACCTTCAATCAACAAGACAATTAGTTGTACTGACATGTTCTGCTTAAACATCAGTTCCCTAGCTCTGTTTTCTTAATCATTCATCCATCAAGTCCTAAGCCATTTAGATTAAATTAAATTAAAGATTGATCCCTGCTCAAGCTACCTTATTTTTTCCTTTTATAGAAATCTTGAAGGGTAAAAGAAATGGCCAAATAAATAAACAAAAAAAAATATTTAAAAAAAAAAAAACAAAGTTCTACTTTTCAACAACAGAATATGAAATAGAGTGGTTGGGGATATCATGATCCTAAGCATGGCATCACTACAGCCCTAGTTTTACCAAATGAGAATGTTTCTAAAGTACTTTGCAAACATTAAATACTATCAGTTCACATTTATGTAGCAGTTTAAGGTTTATATAGCATTTTCCCTATAACTTCCTTCTGAGGGAGGTAATATAAGCTTTATCAGCCCCATTTAACAGATTAGGAAACTAAAGTTCAAAGAAATCAACGAAGTAACTTGCCCATGGTCACATGGTATTGGTGCCAGGATTCAAACCCAAGTCTTTCCTGATTCCAAGTCCAATCCTCTTTCTTCTACAATACACTGTCTGTGAAACACTAGAGAAAGGTAAGCTATTTCCATTATTCAGTTAACATCACTCTAAATACTGAGTGTGTTACCATGAAGATGTTAAATTTTTTTTTTAAAGGCATGGGAGTATTGTGCTGCATACTGTTCAGGTTATAGGCACACAGGGAAAAACTTGCCTCAAATTTTTTTAAAAAAATATATCCCTTCCTCAAACCTTTTTCTTTCCCTACCCTTCAAAGAAAGAAAAAAAATGTATATGTGGTGCATGTAAGCTACATGCTCTTTTAAAGGGGAGTTAATACAGACCCACTTGTGTATCAAGTTGGCCAACAGCAACGTCTTTCACAAAACCACTAGTTCAAAGCACAATACACAGTACACTCTTACACATCTACAAATAGATGGTTTTACAGGATAATGCAAAATTCTGGAGCAGCATAATACGGTAGAAAGACAGATGGATTTGGAATTAGGAAGTCTGGGTTTGATTCCCAACTCTAATTGATTCCCAGTTGCTTAATTCTCAGTTTCTTCAACTATAAAATGAGGGGGTTGGACTGAATGACCTCTAAGATTCCTTTCTGACTCTAAAACTATGATCTTATGTTCTTCCTCTGAGAGGAATATGAACAGTAAGCCTTAGGACATTAGGAAGTAAAAGACAAAAGAAGTGTGCAAGGAGGAAAAGGAATAGGAAACTGAAGAAGACAGATAGAAAATCTATTTCCGATCAAGGCTTTAAAAATTAAACATTCATTGTTTTCATTAGAATTACCAGAGGATCAAAGAATTGCAAGAGGTAGGAATGGAATTACTGGAAAGTCACTTATGTTTCCTTATTTGCCAAAGGGGCTAACAATGGCTTAAAACTATGTTTCACCGGGCTGTTGTGAGAATCAAGTAAGATAATGTATCCAAAGAGATATATAAATCTTAAAGCTTGATATGAAAGTCAGATATAATTATCAGAGTTGGAAGAGACTTTTACAATTCAGCCCCTACAAATCTATTCTTATTTCCACACCATTTCAAATAGCAGCTTAATGTCATTCTTTTCCCAGCCAAATGATCATTTTCTGATTAAATTATCACAGTCTTTGTTTCTGAATCATCTCTTCCCCTGTCACCAGCCCACCCTTCCTCAAGAAACACTACTGGGTAATTTGGTCATTTTCCTAGATGTAAAATCTTCCCAGACACCTCAAGATTGATTTTTAAAAGGGAAGTTACTAATTCTGCAGCATTTGGAGAGAGGAATATGTGTGTCTATTCTTTCCTCTTGCCTCTATGAAGATAACAATTTTGAACTTCTGATTAACTTCCTAGACTTTCTTAAGAACTGAACTATAAGGCTGTAGGAAAAGAGGGACACTAACTAGCCCCTAGGTGGCACAGTGGATAGAGCCGGTCCTTGAGTCAGGAAGAACTGAGTTCAGATTTGATCTCAGACACGTACTAGCTGTATGATCTTGGACAAATCACTTAACCCTGTCTACCTCAGTTCTTTCACCTATAAAATGAGCAGGAGAAGAAAATGGCAAACCACTCCAGTATCTTTGACAAGAAAACCTCAAATGGGGTCCCAGAGTCAAACAAAGACTGAAAAACAACTGAACAACAACAAATTACTGGTAGAGCTATGAATCTGACTATTTTGGAAAATACTTTGGAATTATAATAAGAAAGTCAAAAACCTGTGCAAACACTTTGGCCCAGTGACACTATTACGCATATATCCAAGGTCAAAGCCAGAGGAGAAAGGTCTCATGTGTACAACAACAACAATAATTATAATAATATTTTTTGTTGTAGCAAGAAACTGAAAACAAAGTGAATGCACCATCCACAGACAATGGCTGAACAAATGGTAGAAGGCATACATAAAAGAAAATTACATTAAAAGAAATTAAAATTACATAAAAAAAGTTAAATTGCAAGAAAATATCAATGAAGGGATTCAAAGAAACATGGGAAGACTTGTATGAAAGAAGAGCAGGGAGAAGAAAACATTACAAGGAGAGCAATATATGCACTATCTGAATATCAATAAAAATGCCCCGGAAAAGTGACTAAACTTGGATTAATTACACAGATCAAGAGCTAATTAAACATACCTCCCTAGTTTGCCATATAAAACAAAAGAAAGTACAGTGGTCCTAGAATGAGGACCTGGGTTCAAATCTCACCTCTAATATTTAATATTTGTGACTGAGCCAAATGGCCAAACTTTGCTGAGACTTAGTATACTTATCAGTAAAAGGAAAAGGACCTCTCATGTCCCTTGTGGATCAACAATCTTATGATCTTATTCTCTTGATAAGAAGGTAGGGTATTAACTGGGCAGAATGCCAGGGGTTCAGTACCAGGCAAAGTTTTTGTTACTCTGTTTTTCTTGTTCTTTGTAGATCTAAGAGGTGAAGGAGTGGGGAGAATAAGGAAAGAAGGATTTCAGGGATGGTTCTCTGGGAGGGGAAGGAGAACTATAGCAATGTAAGGAAACAGAAAATATCAATTTAAAAAAAACTTTAAAAGTAAAATAAAAAGGGTATCAGAAAATGATGATGATGATGTTAAAAACAAAAACTGTATAAAAAAAATTTTTAAACATTCTGGGCCATGGGATTCTACTTATTCTTTTTCTGAACTCCTTGAAATCTGCCCCTCCCAAAATTTAAGATGCATGTCAGACCATGCTTGGCTTTGCTCTCCTCCACCACACTTTTACCCAAGGTCCCCATCATATCTACTTTCCTGTATATTTGCTCATTTTTCTTATGACAGGGAACAGACAACTGTTGGACTTGGGACTGAGAAAGACCTAAGTTCAAATCCTTTCTCAGATACTTACAAGCTATGTGACCCTGGACAAGTCATTTAACCCCTCTCAGCCTCAATCTCTTAATCTGTAAAATGAGGATAATAATAGCACTTATCCCACAGGGTCATTACATGAATCAAATCAGATAACATATATAAAGCACTTTGTGAATCTTAAAGCATTATGTAAATGCTTGCTATTATTATCATCATCATCATCATCATTACTATTAAGCTTGTATTATGGCTTGTGGCTGTAGTCAGATTGCACTTCTGCCTCTAAACCATATGGACTACCCCATTTGGATGCTTTATACCAAAGCAATTTTGGCCCATGCCACTGCTTCCACAATTGCACTATATTCCACATATAACCAGGACCATTTGAAACCAAACTTGCAGTGTTCTAACATCTCTTCTTGCTTCCCTACATACCCTTCCACAACTTCTCATGATGCATCTACTGTCTATCAGCCATTTCTCTGCCACACTGATACACCCCAGAAAATCTGATATAGCAAAAAAAGATACTGATATCAATTACGGATCTGTGATTTCACCAAAGCAGATTCTGTCCCCAAAGGCACAGAGATAACCAAGCCACTCAATCTTTATACATAACGACGATCACAAAAATGCAACGACTAGTGGCCTAACTTCTGGCCATGAGCCTCTCTAAATTTTCCTAGGCTGATCCTAAGATGCACAGTTACTGGGCCTGTCCTAGAAACCTTTCTAACTCGGTAATACCTGACAAAACCTACAATTCCAGGAGTATAAACTTTAATAATTCAGGGTTGCCTCCACAATGCAGCACCAGAAAGAGTTTGGTATATGGATGACATATAAAAGACATCAAAATATTTAGAGTGTTTAAGTTTTCAAAATGTGGGCTGCTGGGTGGCAGACTACACAGAGTGCTGGCCCTGGAGTCAGGAAGACTCATTTTCCTGAGTTCAAATCTGGCCTCAGACACTTACTACCTGGGTGACCCTGGACAAGTCATTTAGTTGTTTACCTCAGTTTCCTCACCTGTAAAATAAGCTGAAGAAGGAAATGACAAATCAATTCCAGTTATCTTTGCTAAGAAAACCCCAAATAGGGTCATGGAGAATCAGACATGCCTGAAAACAACTTAACACACAAAAGTTTTCAAAGCAGAAAAAATATGGTCAAGAAACAATGAACTGGAAAGATTAATTAGAAAATGCATTTACTTCTGTGCTTCTCTGTCGTCTAAGTCCTTAATCAGTGTTTGCTGGTGGCATAAAAGGGAAGACATCTGATATTCACTCACACGGTTTTATAATTTTTGACATAGCCATAACTGCAAAAAAGATTCCCTGTAAAGGCATTTGTCACTAAGGCTTAATAATACTGTCTCAGACACTTGTTAGTTATGTAACTCTGGGCAGGTCACTTTTCCTCTTTCTGCCTCCACCTCTTCTTCTGTAAAATGATAATAATGGCCCCCTATCTCAGAGGATTGTTATGAGGATCAAACAGGATGATATTTGCAATGAAGTTTGCACACCTTAAAGTGCTATTTAAATGCTAGCTATTATTACTATGGCCTTGAGCAGAGTAATTTCCCTTTCTGGGTCTCAGTTTTCTTCATTTGTAAAATAAGTTGAATGGACTAGATGGTTTGTTTATAAGGTCTAACATCAATGACACTATTACAATGTAATAAGAAGAAACTAACTCTAGGGCGGGAGGGCTACAGGAAAAACTATGCAGCTCTTCAAAGCAGTCTAATGATTCTCTCTAAGACACACAGGCATACACGCATGTAAACGAATAAGTTTTATGAAAAGAAATATTAACTAAGAATTTATGAATGCACTTTCTGTTCTTCCTATACAAATAACCCTGAATATAAAAGTCAGGCATTCTTAATTTATTCTGACTCCCCACTGTCTGATTCTAGTATTAATTCTTTTGTAAAGTCTCTCTCCTTAAAAAAAAGTTACAGTCAAAATAAGAGAGATGAGAGGAGAAAATACATAAACTATAGGAGAAAGGTGGGGGGGAGAGGAGAGGTACCTGCACTGTGCTATGGTAGAGAAAGAAGTCCAGAGAGTCTGGAGAAGAACAAGGAGAGTAATTAAGGAGTCAACATGGTTGGCTTGATCCATAAGAGGAAGGGGCCATGAGGGTAGAGGACTCTTCCAGAGTAAGATATTATTTAATCCAAATTACATTATTTGGGTCTCCTTTAAAAAAGCCTGCACCAAGATGACTTTCAATCTGTGTTTAATTCTCACTTTCAAGAGAGGATTAGTAGCAGCAAAGTCTTAGGCTATCTCTCCAGTCACACAATACTGAGATGTTGTCTGTGAAAGGTTGAACTCCTCCAGAGATATTAGGGGCGTACAAGGTAAGACAGCAAGTGGCTACAGGAGGATGTTGATTGAAATGGGTCAGTTGCCATAAAGGCAAGCAGAAGAATTCCTGAAGCAGAAATTCTTAGGAAATAAGAGTTCATAAACTAAGTTCGCAAAAAAGAATGATCAAGTTGCAGTGGCTTGTTTTCAGCAAAGGTAACACAAAGTCTCTGAGGTTAAGAATCATAACCACAAGCAATCATTGCTTTCGTTATCCAGAAAGATTAAGACGGTAAATAACACCGGATTTTTGGGTAAGCTGACTTTATATTTTGAAGGATAAAAGTGGGTGAATAATTCAACAATGGTACCCTGTTCCCCTTACCTCCAGTGTCTGGTTTGGGGGAGGAGTATCAACATTTTAGGGGAATCTACCCCCTAAAATATGTCTACCCATGGTCTAATCCATTTACTTGCCTGCAGACATTTGCAATTCTTTTGAGCTATGAAAATAGGTATCTTTTCAGCTGTAAGTCTTATACCTATATAACATCTGCTTAGTGCCCTGCCCATGGAACTCAAGAATGACTTTCTTCCCTCCTCTCCCCCAAGAGTGTTTTTTTTTGGGGGGGGGGGGTGTCAAGGTTTTTAAAAACTGACTCATATCTTTGCT
>NW_020950908.1:0-5157 GCF_900497805.2 Vombatus ursinus
CACACACACACACACACACACACACACACACACACACACACACACACTGGCTAACACAGGGATGAGTAGGTGTTCACTAAATGCCTTACTTGATTTGAATACTAAGTCACAAAAAGAAAGAACCACCACAGAGTTGTGAACTGATGCAACCATTCTGGAGAGCAATTTGGAACTATGCCCAAAGGGCTATAAAACTGTGCGTGCTCTTTGATCCAGCAATACAGCTTCCAGGTCTGTATCCCAAAGAGATCATGAAAAAGAGGAAAGGACCAACATGTACAAAAATATTTATAGCAGCTCTTTTTGTGGTAACTAAGAATTGGAAATTGTGGGGATGCCCATCAATTGGGGAATGGTTGAACAAGTTGTGGTATATAAATGTAATGGAATACTATTGTTCCATAAGAAATTATAAGCAGGCAGATTTCAGAAAAACCTAGAAAGACTTATGTGAACTGATGCTGAATAAAGTGAGCAGAACCAGGAGAACATTGTGCACAGTAACAGCAACATTATGTCATGATCAACTATGGCAGATTTAGCTCTTCTCAGCAATATAATGATCCAAGACAATTCCAAAAGACTCATGATGGAAAATACTAACCACATCTAGAGAAAGAACTATGGAGTCTGAATGTACATTGAAGTATACTATTTTCACTTTTTTGGGTTGTTTTTTGTTTTTTCTTTCTCATGGTTTTTCCCTTTTGTTCTGATTCTTCTTTCACAATATGACTAACGTGGAAGTATGCTTAATATGATCGTACATGTATACCCCATATCAGATTGCTTGCTGTCTTGGGGAGGAGGAAGGGAAGGGAAGGGAGAAAAATTTAGAACTCAAAATCTTATAAAAATGAATGTTGAAAACTATCTTTACATGTAATTGGAAAAAATATAAAATACTATTAAGTACTCAAAGAAAATAAGAAAGAAAAAGAAAGAACCACTACTCAGTGTTGAGCACTGAATTCTAAATTTCAGTCATGGGATCACAAATCAAGCAGGGACCTCAGAGGTCATTGAGGTCAAACCCTTCATTTTACAGATGAGGCAACAGGCTGAGGGAGGTCAGGTGACCTGTCTAAAGTCATTCAGGTAATAAATTTCAGTGACAAGTTTTGAAACCAAGTTGTCTGACTCCCAAGACAGATATGGTACACTGTACCATATTTATTCCTCTCTTATCTCTGGCCCCAAGCCCCTCATTGAGAAAGTCAAATACAAGCAGTTCAAATGATATTTTCTTCAGAGATGAAGGAACACTGCATCAACCTGGTCATTAATTTACAATGAATTTGTTTTTTATTGAAAAGATATTTGCCCACATAGAAGAATATGTCCCTAATAGATCAGTCTTATTTTGTTACCATCCATTTTATGATGGGACTAAAGTTATGTGAATTCATTAGCATAATATATTGGCCCCATGAAAGAGAGAAAGTATCTCTCTGGAGGCAGTCCTAAAAAGGAAACTTTAAAGACAACAATTAACTTCTGTACTCCAGCTATGCCAGGATTTCATTGCTTATCTGGGGATTTTTTTTAAATGTAATTGTTACTTCTCTTGTATGGGATACAAAGGCCAAATACAACCAACTCTACCCTCTGCCAGCATTTACTGATATATTTCAGAGCTGGGGATTCCTGCAAAGATAGAGACCTAACTGGTAGTTTTTGTACCCAGGACAAGCAGAAGGGTCAGAAATAAGGGAGGGGGAGGGAGAAAGATTGGTTCATCCAGGGCATAGGCAATGGGGAAAGGAAACGTACTTCTAGATACCACAGGTTTTCTAATTTGTTGATGGGGAGAAACTGCATGCCAGGATTTGGGTTCCCTCTAAATTTTCTACCCTGGGACAAAATCTAATGGCCCTGCTCTAGTTGTGGATCTAATGAAAGTAGTAATGTTTCCTTCTGCAGGCCTAAGAAACATGCTGTTATCAAATCTTTCAGAGTTACCCAGACAAAAATAAAGGACAGCATTTCATAGAATTCAAAAGAAGACGGGAAAGCTGGGCTAAATAAGCCGCACAAAACTGTGCTTGGGGGTGAGAGACCGTGTCAGCCAAAACAGGAAGAAGATGGAAGACTTATCTGTTTATTTTGATAAATGTAAATGAATTCTACTACTTGTCAAAACGTTATCAAGACCCCAATAAAATGAGCTCCTTTTTTTCTCTTTCTTTTTTTCCCCAGGGGAAAGCAAATGGGTAAGGGGGAGGGAAAGACACAAATGCTCAAGACAGATTGCTTTGATTTGAAATGAAAACAAACAACTTTAAAAAAAAAAAAAGGTTTTCATTATTTTGGAGACCTTGGCATTCTTGCAGATACATTCATGAATTAATCATTAAAATCCTGAAATGTGGAATAAATCATTCGGGTTTTCAATGCCAGCACACTATAAAGGGGGCCGTGAATGGTTATTAAGATACAGTACTCCAAGCTGGTTTGTGGAATCTTTCTTTTCCTTGGAAACCAGTGAATGAAAGGTGTGTGACAAACCAGGCTCTGTGATGCAGAAAGGGGAGGCTGTTTGCAAGCAGGCTCTAATGGTGTGTCACCGAGTATTAGCAGTATTTAATATCTGTTAATAGAATGGCTTATATGTATAGTAAGCAGCAGGATCAAAGGCATGCCATGCAGCTTTTAAATTATTAGCACTAATTAGGCAAAACAAAGAGGAGGGGAAGAAAAAGACCAAAGAACATATTAGGAATAAAGCATAGGAACATCTACCTGCCTAGCTGTGTCAAGATTAAGTTTCCAAACAACCAATTAGTGGAGAAGACCTTTCCAGAGCAGAAAGCCACACAGAGAAGGGGGCGGCTTCATTACAGTGGCTCCCTAATTAAAATGTAAAGGTTGCTGATCATTGCATAATTAAATAACGTGACACAAGGCGTCAACTGACTCTGGCCAAGCCTCTAGGCCTCACATCATTAAAGCCTTCGTTGCATAAATGAGTCCAGAGACTGCAGCATTTCCTCATGTCAGAGTCCAGAGCAATCCTTGGTCATTATGAAGCTAATAGCCTCCAAAGGGGGCTGTTATATATAAAGTGTTGAGGGTGTTTTTCTCCCCTAGCCTTCCTTCTTCCCTTCTCAAAATGACTCTGATTTTCTTTATATCCAGTTTTCTTACTAATTAGTCTGAAAAAGGAGATGGGAGGAGGGAAAAAAAAGACTAGCAAGGCTAATTAACTCCCAGCCACTGTAATCTAAATATAAAGTTACTGAAGCAAAGATTGTCCCCTGTGAATCCAGCCTTTAAGGTTTTTCTCCCTCTTTTCTCTTCTCCTTTCTATGAGTAAAAAGTCTATCCTCAGGAATTCATTTATTAGTTAACCCTCGGGTTTTCTCAGAGAGACATAAACCCTTGTGCAGGATACCCACTTCTGTCCAGGGGAATTTCTCTGTGAGTGCTGGGTGAAGGGTTTATTCAGAGAAGGCAAGCGAGGTTTCTCATGGCAAATGATGGGTGTCCTGTCTACAGCAGTAGTGATAAGTTTCTTAGCTCCTGGGAAAGGTGTTCTAGGAGAACTCTGTCTCTTTCACAGGCAATCAGGAATAACATCCTTTTAAGTTCTATCCTAAAATTGCCATTCTCATTTTCTCTCCCTCTCTCTCTCCTTTTATTTTCCTTCACCTCTCTGTCTCTATCTCTTCCTCTTTCATTTTCTCTCTCTGTCTTTATCTCTATCTCTCGTCTCTTTTTGACCCTTCATTCCCCATTCCCTCTCTTTTCCTACTTTTTTTTTCTTCTCTAATTCTTCTATCTTCTGCTTTGTACCTCAATAGAAGTCCAAAATACCAAGATTTTCAGTCAACCTGTTATTCTGTTCTGTAGCTGGTCTAATAAAAATGATTATTAAATAACTAATTGTTAATATTGGGGAGACCCAGGATTCTTCCCTTCCTAGATCCTCATTCGATACTAGGCCAAGCCAGCATCTGAAGGACATTGTTGATGAATGAGATTGCTCAGATCCCCAGGGTACATGCCTTTCGATCCTGGGTGGGAGCTATTGCCCCACCCAACTAGAGAACCTTACCAAGAATTTAATCTAAGGTAAATTCTGGCCCATTGTGGACTCCCTTTTGTCTATATTGCCCTAAGAAGGGTAGTTTGGATAAGACTTTGTCCAAGACTGAGGGATCAGAGTCAAGTCCCCCAGCCCCTCATTAGAATAGGTCCACTTCTCATTATAACATTCATTCTTCTCGTTAATTATTAACCAATCAGATTTGATTGTCACCCACAGAAACACCCACTTTTCCAAGGGCATATAAGCATTGAGTGGGTTCCACGAGGGATCTTTGGCATTTCAGAGTGTCACTGGCCCCTTTTATTAATTATTGCTAGCATGGTTAATAAAATGATTAATTACCCAGAAACTACGGCTCTCAAACATTTGATACATCTACGGCA
Organism: Vombatus ursinus; assembly: GCF_900497805.2. Classification (NCBI taxonomy): domain Eukaryota; kingdom Metazoa; phylum Chordata; class Mammalia; order Diprotodontia; family Vombatidae; genus Vombatus; species Vombatus ursinus. The sequence continues at coordinate 4,435 of NW_020950908.1, forward strand.
CTCTTACTAGTTGTGTGACCTTGGGCAGGTCACTTAATCTCTGTTTTCTTCAGTTTCTTCAACTGTAAAATAGGGATCATAACAGCACCTACCTCCCAGAGTTGTTGTGAGGATCAATTGAGATATTATTTGTAAAGCCCTCAGCACAGTGCCTGACACATAGTAGGCACTATGTAAATGCTTATTATTATTTTTATCCTCCAACCTCCTCCCTCCCCCAAATTCTGTTCATCTCTAATGTCCAACTTACGTTCTTCCATGAAGCTTTCCTTCACCACTACATCTCCTATGGATCTTCCTCATCTCATGACTCTTCCAGCACTTACAGTCTGTACCCCAAAATCTAGGTCTTGTTTACATACTCTCTTGTATTGCTCTTCAGTCGTTTCAGGCATACTAGTCATCTCCCCCAGGGGGCTTGTAAATTTCCCAGTGATTTTGAGAAACATCAGAGAGTAACAGAAGCAGTTCCAGGACCCAGACTCTGGGAAAAAGGCTTAAGGTCTCTGATGCTCAGTTTTAGCATCTATAAAAATAATATCTGCTGTTCCTACCTCAAGGGAACATTATGAGGATCAAAAAAGTCACTTACTACTTATGTGATCTTGACCAAGAAACTTAAGCTCTCTGACTTTTAGTGTCCTCATCTATAAAGTGAAGGGATTGGACTTAATGCCCCCCCCAAAACATCCCCAGCTCTAATTCGTGATCTATTATTAACCA
>NW_020950909.1:0-1651 GCF_900497805.2 Vombatus ursinus
TCATCTTTTCTGTCTAGATCCCCAAACTGGCTCCATTTTTTTTTTTTACAAATTCTCCATTTGTCAGTGATGCAACCATTTTCCCAGCCTCCAGTCTAGATACCTCATAGTCATCTTTTATTCTTCCCTATCCTTTATCCCTAATATCCAATCTGTCACCAAGTCTTGTTATTTTTTACAACTTCTCACAACTTTTCTCCCTTTCTATGCATTCCCTGACAGCATCCTATGCACTGACAGCATCCTAGCCTAAGTCCTCGTCACCTCAAAGCTGCAATAGTTGTTAGTGAATCTCCCTGCCTCCCTTAGTGAACCTTTCCCTAGTTCTTCTAACTCATCCTACTTAGGACAGCAGATTAACTTTCCTAAAATACTCTACCATGTTAATGCCCTTCTTGAGAACCTACAAAAATTGTTGTCTGCTGTCCGTGGCTCCAATTCCACATTCCTCTGTTTGGCTCTGAAGGCCTTCCACAGGCTTGCCCACTTCTGCACAGCCAACATTGTTTCCCCACTATTCCCCAACATAAGACCTCCCATTCAAATCGTCCTTCCGTGAATCTTTGCTCATGGTATTACTCCTCCTTGGAATGCTCATCCTTTCCTATGGATATTGCATTTTAGGAAGGGTATTGATAAGCTGGAGAAAGTTCTAGAAAAGGATAGCTAGGTTGTTGAAGGATCTCAAGAACATATCAGATAAGAATCCTGGAAGGAACTATGAATGGTTAGCCTGGAGGAGAGACCTAGAGCAGTGGGAGGTTGATTAGAGAGGGCAGGAACAGGATACTGTCTTCAGGTGCTTGACAGGTCCAGTCACTTATAAAAGGGATTAGATTCATTCTGCTTGGCCCATTAGGAGTAGAACTAGGAACAATGGATGAACATTGAAAAGAGATGAATTTAAGCTTGATGTCAAGAAAAACATCCTACAGGCAGCTAGGTGGCACAGCAGATAGAGCACCAGCCCTGGAGTCAGGAGGACCTGAGTTCAAATCCGGCCTCAGACACTTGACACTTACTAGTTGTGACGCTGGGCAAGTCATTTAACCCCACGGCCGAGCTAAAAAAAAATCCTAACTGTTCCAAAGTAAACTGGGCTACCTCAAGGTAGAGGGTTGCCCCATATTAGGGATCTTCAATCAAGCGCTACATCATCACTTATTGGGTTTATTATCGAGTGGTGTTCTTTTTCATATATACTGGTTGAGCTAGATGGTCCCTTCCAGCTGTGAAACTGTGATTCTGTGAACTCCTATTCATTTTGCAAAGCCCAACTCAATTGTTACCTCTTCCATGATTCCCCTCTAACTACTCCAATGTCTCTGAACTCAGCACAACCCTTTTAGTCAGTGTCAGTCAATAAGTAATTTTAAGTGCCTACTGTGTGCCAGGCATCATGCTAAGTGCCTAGATCATCTTTTAACACTAAATTGCTTCCTAACTGGTTCATTTTCAAATTGCTCCCCAATTAGTTTGTGTGTGAATTGCTCCTTAATTGGATTATGTATGTTTATTTTAATCCTCCTAACTATGTTGCAATCACCTTAATTGCAGGAAGTTGGTCAACTACTTCTTCTCTATCAGATCCCTTCCCCCCCACTACACACACACACACACACACACACACACACACACACACACACACACA
>NW_020950910.1:0-5156 GCF_900497805.2 Vombatus ursinus
CACACACACACACACACACACACACACACACACACACACACACACACTGGCTAACACAGGGATGAGTAGGTGTTCACTAAATGCCTTACTTGATTTGAATACTAAGTCACAAAAAGAAAGAACCACCACAGAGTTGTGAACTGATGCAACCATTCTGGAGAGCAATTTGGAACTATGCCCAAAGGGCTATAAAACTGTGCGTGCTCTTTGATCCAGCAATACAGCTTCCAGGTCTGTATCCCAAAGAGATCATGAAAAAGAGGAAAGGACCAACATGTACAAAAATATTTATAGCAGCTCTTTTTGTGGTAACTAAGAATTGGAAATTGTGGGGATGCCCATCAATTGGGGAATGGTTGAACAAGTTGTGGTATATAAATGTAATGGAATACTATTGTTCCATAAGAAATTATAAGCAGGCAGATTTCAGAAAAACCTAGAAAGACTTATGTGAACTGATGCTGAATAAAGTGAGCAGAACCAGGAGAACATTGTGCACAGTAACAGCAACATTATGTCATGATCAACTATGGCAGATTTAGCTCTTCTCAGCAATATAATGATCCAAGACAATTCCAAAAGACTCATGATGGAAAATACTAACCACATCTAGAGAAAGAACTATGGAGTCTGAATGTACATTGAAGTATACTATTTTCACTTTTTTGGGTTGTTTTTTGTTTTTTCTTTCTCATGGTTTTTCCCTTTTGTTCTGATTCTTCTTTCACAATATGACTAACGTGGAAGTATGCTTAATATGATCGTACATGTATACCCCATATCAGATTGCTTGCTGTCTTGGGGAGGAGGAAGGGAAGGGAAGGGAGAAAAATTTAGAACTCAAAATCTTATAAAAATGAATGTTGAAAACTATCTTTACATGTAATTGGAAAAAATATAAAATACTATTAAGTACTCAAAGAAAATAAGAAAGAAAAAGAAAGAACCACTACTCAGTGTTGAGCACTGAATTCTAAATTTCAGTCATGGGATCACAAATCAAGCAGGGACCTCAGAGGTCATTGAGGTCAAACCCTTCATTTTACAGATGAGGCAACAGGCTGAGGGAGGTCAGGTGACCTGTCTAAAGTCATTCAGGTAATAAATTTCAGTGACAAGTTTTGAAACCAAGTTGTCTGACTCCCAAGACAGATATGGTACACTGTACCATATTTATTCCTCTCTTATCTCTGGCCCCAAGCCCCTCATTGAGAAAGTCAAATACAAGCAGTTCAAATGATATTTTCTTCAGAGATGAAGGAACACTGCATCAACCTGGTCATTAATTTACAATGAATTTGTTTTTTATTGAAAAGATATTTGCCCACATAGAAGAATATGTCCCTAATAGATCAGTCTTATTTTGTTACCATCCATTTTATGATGGGACTAAAGTTATGTGAATTCATTAGCATAATATATTGGCCCCATGAAAGAGAGAAAGTATCTCTCTGGAGGCAGTCCTAAAAAGGAAACTTTAAAGACAACAATTAACTTCTGTACTCCAGCTATGCCAGGATTTCATTGCTTATCTGGGGATTTTTTTTAAATGTAATTGTTACTTCTCTTGTATGGGATACAAAGGCCAAATACAACCAACTCTACCCTCTGCCAGCATTTACTGATATATTTCAGAGCTGGGGATTCCTGCAAAGATAGAGACCTAACTGGTAGTTTTTGTACCCAGGACAAGCAGAAGGGTCAGAAATAAGGGAGGGGGAGGGAGAAAGATTGGTTCATCCAGGGCATAGGCAATGGGGAAAGGAAACGTACTTCTAGATACCACAGGTTTTCTAATTTGTTGATGGGGAGAAACTGCATGCCAGGATTTGGGTTCCCTCTAAATTTTCTACCCTGGGACAAAATCTAATGGCCCTGCTCTAGTTGTGGATCTAATGAAAGTAGTAATGTTTCCTTCTGCAGGCCTAAGAAACATGCTGTTATCAAATCTTTCAGAGTTACCCAGACAAAAATAAAGGACAGCATTTCATAGAATTCAAAAGAAGACGGGAAAGCTGGGCTAAATAAGCCGCACAAAACTGTGCTTGGGGGTGAGAGACCGTGTCAGCCAAAACAGGAAGAAGATGGAAGACTTATCTGTTTATTTTGATAAATGTAAATGAATTCTACTACTTGTCAAAACGTTATCAAGACCCCAATAAAATGAGCTCCTTTTTTTCTCTTTCTTTTTTTCCCCAGGGGAAAGCAAATGGGTAAGGGGGAGGGAAAGACACAAATGCTCAAGACAGATTGCTTTGATTTGAAATGAAAACAAACAACTTTAAAAAAAAAAAAAGGTTTTCATTATTTTGGAGACCTTGGCATTCTTGCAGATACATTCATGAATTAATCATTAAAATCCTGAAATGTGGAATAAATCATTCGGGTTTTCAATGCCAGCACACTATAAAGGGGGCCGTGAATGGTTATTAAGATACAGTACTCCAAGCTGGTTTGTGGAATCTTTCTTTTCCTTGGAAACCAGTGAATGAAAGGTGTGTGACAAACCAGGCTCTGTGATGCAGAAAGGGGAGGCTGTTTGCAAGCAGGCTCTAATGGTGTGTCACCGAGTATTAGCAGTATTTAATATCTGTTAATAGAATGGCTTATATGTATAGTAAGCAGCAGGATCAAAGGCATGCCATGCAGCTTTTAAATTATTAGCACTAATTAGGCAAAACAAAGAGGAGGGGAAGAAAAAGACCAAAGAACATATTAGGAATAAAGCATAGGAACATCTACCTGCCTAGCTGTGTCAAGATTAAGTTTCCAAACAACCAATTAGTGGAGAAGACCTTTCCAGAGCAGAAAGCCACACAGAGAAGGGGGCGGCTTCATTACAGTGGCTCCCTAATTAAAATGTAAAGGTTGCTGATCATTGCATAATTAAATAACGTGACACAAGGCGTCAACTGACTCTGGCCAAGCCTCTAGGCCTCACATCATTAAAGCCTTCGTTGCATAAATGAGTCCAGAGACTGCAGCATTTCCTCATGTCAGAGTCCAGAGCAATCCTTGGTCATTATGAAGCTAATAGCCTCCAAAGGGGGCTGTTATATATAAAGTGTTGAGGGTGTTTTTCTCCCCTAGCCTTCCTTCTTCCCTTCTCAAAATGACTCTGATTTTCTTTATATCCAGTTTTCTTACTAATTAGTCTGAAAAAGGAGATGGGAGGAGGGAAAAAAAAGACTAGCAAGGCTAATTAACTCCCAGCCACTGTAATCTAAATATAAAGTTACTGAAGCAAAGATTGTCCCCTGTGAATCCAGCCTTTAAGGTTTTTCTCCCTCTTTTCTCTTCTCCTTTCTATGAGTAAAAAGTCTATCCTCAGGAATTCATTTATTAGTTAACCCTCGGGTTTTCTCAGAGAGACATAAACCCTTGTGCAGGATACCCACTTCTGTCCAGGGGAATTTCTCTGTGAGTGCTGGGTGAAGGGTTTATTCAGAGAAGGCAAGCGAGGTTTCTCATGGCAAATGATGGGTGTCCTGTCTACAGCAGTAGTGATAAGTTTCTTAGCTCCTGGGAAAGGTGTTCTAGGAGAACTCTGTCTCTTTCACAGGCAATCAGGAATAACATCCTTTTAAGTTCTATCCTAAAATTGCCATTCTCATTTTCTCTCCCTCTCTCTCTCCTTTTATTTTCCTTCACCTCTCTGTCTCTATCTCTTCCTCTTTCATTTTCTCTCTCTGTCTTTATCTCTATCTCTCGTCTCTTTTTGACCCTTCATTCCCCATTCCCTCTCTTTTCCTACTTTTTTTTTCTTCTCTAATTCTTCTATCTTCTGCTTTGTACCTCAATAGAAGTCCAAAATACCAAGATTTTCAGTCAACCTGTTATTCTGTTCTGTAGCTGGTCTAATAAAAATGATTATTAAATAACTAATTGTTAATATTGGGGAGACCCAGGATTCTTCCCTTCCTAGATCCTCATTCGATACTAGGCCAAGCCAGCATCTGAAGGACATTGTTGATGAATGAGATTGCTCAGATCCCCAGGGTACATGCCTTTCGATCCTGGGTGGGAGCTATTGCCCCACCCAACTAGAGAACCTTACCAAGAATTTAATCTAAGGTAAATTCTGGCCCATTGTGGACTCCCTTTTGTCTATATTGCCCTAAGAAGGGTAGTTTGGATAAGACTTTGTCCAAGACTGAGGGATCAGAGTCAAGTCCCCCAGCCCCTCATTAGAATAGGTCCACTTCTCATTATAACATTCATTCTTCTCGTTAATTATTAACCAATCAGATTTGATTGTCACCCACAGAAACACCCACTTTTCCAAGGGCATATAAGCATTGAGTGGGTTCCACGAGGGATCTTTGGCATTTCAGAGTGTCACTGGCCCCTTTTATTAATTATTGCTAGCATGGTTAATAAAATGATTAATTACCCAGAAACTACGGCTCTCAAACATTTGATACATCTACGGCACTCTTACTAGTTGTGTGACCTTGGGCAGGTCACTTAATCTCTGTTTTCTTCAGTTTCTTCAACTGTAAAATAGGGATCATAACAGCACCTACCTCCCAGAGTTGTTGTGAGGATCAATTGAGATATTATTTGTAAAGCCCTCAGCACAGTGCCTGACACATAGTAGGCACTATGTAAATGCTTATTATTATTTTTATCCTCCAACCTCCTCCCTCCCCCAAATTCTGTTCATCTCTAATGTCCAACTTACGTTCTTCCATGAAGCTTTCCTTCACCACTACATCTCCTATGGATCTTCCTCATCTCATGACTCTTCCAGCACTTACAGTCTGTACCCCAAAATCTAGGTCTTGTTTACATACTCTCTTGTATTGCTCTTCAGTCGTTTCAGGCATACTAGTCATCTCCCCCAGGGGGCTTGTAAATTTCCCAGTGATTTTGAGAAACATCAGAGAGTAACAGAAGCAGTTCCAGGACCCAGACTCTGGGAAAAAGGCTTAAGGTCTCTGATGCTCAGTTTTAGCATCTATAAAAATAATATCTGCTGTTCCTACCTCAAGGGAACATTATGAGGATCAAAAAAGTCACTTACTACTTATGTGATCTTGACCAAGAAACTTAAGCTCTCTGACTTTTAGTGTCCTCATCTATAAAGTGAAGGGATTGGACTTAATGCCCCCCCAAAACATCCCCAGCTCTAATTCGTGATCTATTATTAACCA
>NW_020950911.1:0-1652 GCF_900497805.2 Vombatus ursinus
TCATCTTTTCTGTCTAGATCCCCAAACTGGCTCCATTTTTTTTTTTTTACAAATTCTCCATTTGTCAGTGATGCAACCATTTTCCCAGCCTCCAGTCTAGATACCTCATAGTCATCTTTTATTCTTCCCTATCCTTTATCCCTAATATCCAATCTGTCACCAAGTCTTGTTATTTTTTACAACTTCTCACAACTTTTCTCCCTTTCTATGCATTCCCTGACAGCATCCTATGCACTGACAGCATCCTAGCCTAAGTCCTCGTCACCTCAAAGCTGCAATAGTTGTTAGTGAATCTCCCTGCCTCCCTTAGTGAACCTTTCCCTAGTTCTTCTAACTCATCCTACTTAGGACAGCAGATTAACTTTCCTAAAATACTCTACCATGTTAATGCCCTTCTTGAGAACCTACAAAAATTGTTGTCTGCTGTCCGTGGCTCCAATTCCACATTCCTCTGTTTGGCTCTGAAGGCCTTCCACAGGCTTGCCCACTTCTGCACAGCCAACATTGTTTCCCCACTATTCCCCAACATAAGACCTCCCATTCAAATCGTCCTTCCGTGAATCTTTGCTCATGGTATTACTCCTCCTTGGAATGCTCATCCTTTCCTATGGATATTGCATTTTAGGAAGGGTATTGATAAGCTGGAGAAAGTTCTAGAAAAGGATAGCTAGGTTGTTGAAGGATCTCAAGAACATATCAGATAAGAATCCTGGAAGGAACTATGAATGGTTAGCCTGGAGGAGAGACCTAGAGCAGTGGGAGGTTGATTAGAGAGGGCAGGAACAGGATACTGTCTTCAGGTGCTTGACAGGTCCAGTCACTTATAAAAGGGATTAGATTCATTCTGCTTGGCCCATTAGGAGTAGAACTAGGAACAATGGATGAACATTGAAAAGAGATGAATTTAAGCTTGATGTCAAGAAAAACATCCTACAGGCAGCTAGGTGGCACAGCAGATAGAGCACCAGCCCTGGAGTCAGGAGGACCTGAGTTCAAATCCGGCCTCAGACACTTGACACTTACTAGTTGTGACGCTGGGCAAGTCATTTAACCCCACGGCCGAGCTAAAAAAAAATCCTAACTGTTCCAAAGTAAACTGGGCTACCTCAAGGTAGAGGGTTGCCCCATATTAGGGATCTTCAATCAAGCGCTACATCATCACTTATTGGGTTTATTATCGAGTGGTGTTCTTTTTCATATATACTGGTTGAGCTAGATGGTCCCTTCCAGCTGTGAAACTGTGATTCTGTGAACTCCTATTCATTTTGCAAAGCCCAACTCAATTGTTACCTCTTCCATGATTCCCCTCTAACTACTCCAATGTCTCTGAACTCAGCACAACCCTTTTAGTCAGTGTCAGTCAATAAGTAATTTTAAGTGCCTACTGTGTGCCAGGCATCATGCTAAGTGCCTAGATCATCTTTTAACACTAAATTGCTTCCTAACTGGTTCATTTTCAAATTGCTCCCCAATTAGTTTGTGTGTGAATTGCTCCTTAATTGGATTATGTATGTTTATTTTAATCCTCCTAACTATGTTGCAATCACCTTAATTGCAGGAAGTTGGTCAACTACTTCTTCTCTATCAGATCCCTTCCCCCCCACTACACACACACACACACACACACACACACACACACACACACACACACA
>NW_020950912.1:0-1129 GCF_900497805.2 Vombatus ursinus
AAAAACGCAAATCCAACACCAATCGGTTAAAGAATCCTCTCTTATGAAATGGCGGCCCTGCTGTGCCAGTAGGATGTTGACATTTCCAAGAGAGGGTTGCTAAGTGATGACATCACTGCTCTTCCAGTAGAATGTTGGCCTTTTAAAGAAATGGTTGTTCAGTTTTGATACCAGAAAGATCAATGGTCAGAAACCTGCAGTGATTTCAACTCAATTCAATTTAACAAACATATATATTAATTGACTAGTATGTGACTAGGAATACTGAATACAATAAAAAACTAATGCTCTGGATCCCAAATATGATTTAGTATTCATGTGTGTATATATGTGTATATATACATATATACATATAAATATATACATGCACATATATACTTATTTGTAATACACACATAAACATATATATACATACACACACACACACACACACATATATATATATATATATACATTTGTGTGTGTGTTTGTGTATGTTTGACTCACTATAAAAGTACGAACCTGGAAGCTGCTGGGAGATCAGATAACCCAGCTGCTATTTTGATGGCCATATGTCTCTTACCTTTTTCTAAAGTAGTCTCACACATTATACAAAGACTTGCACGTAGAATTATATGATATACTGCACTTTATTTAGAAGATGAAGGCCAATTTTTTACCCTATCAAGTAAAATAGAAAAACGCATATCCAACACCAATAGGTTAAAGGATCGTCTCTTGTGAAATGGCTGCGCTGCTGTGCCAGTAGGTTGTTGACATTTCCAAGAGAGGGTTGCTAAGTGACGACATCACTGCTCTTCCAGTAGAATGTTGGCATTTTAAAGAAATGGTTGTTGAATGTGGATACCACAAAGATTAACGGTCAGAAACCTGCAGTGATTTCAACTCAATTCAATTTAACTAACATATATATTAATTGCCTAGTGTGTGACTAGGAATACTGAATACAATAAAAACTAACGTTCTGGATTCCAAATATGATTTAATATTCATGTGTGTATATATGTATATATATACATACATACATACATATGAATATATGCATACACATATATAATTATTTATAATACACACATTATATTAAACGCAGAAAGAGACATACATTTTCAGATATGGTTAATGGGGAGAT
>NW_020950913.1:0-3054 GCF_900497805.2 Vombatus ursinus
AAGTCAATTGGGTGTGATGCTCTGATTTCTCTCGGGCGTCCAGTTCATTTGGAGGTCCCACCGAGATCGCCCTTTGGGCCAGCTGCTTCGGCGTTGCTGGAAGGCCGGGGGGGGGACGTGTTCAGGGGTGGCCACCGGGAAGATGTGCCCCGGCCCCGAACACTGACTTATCCCGTGCGAACCAGCCCGCCCTGTATTCTCCCTCTAAATTTCTTAATTGGGCACCGAGCGCTCTGGTCTCAGTCTGATCGGTGAGTACTCAACGGAAGTAAGTGGCCTGGCTGGACGCAGCTGTAACGCCCTTACTGACCTCCACGGGACGCCGTGTGAGAGTCCTGATTATCTGCAGTCTGGCGCCACATGTTAATGTCTGGAGTGTTGCCTTAACTGTTTATGTCTGTCTTATATGTTTTATCCGTCTGTGATTGTCCTAATTGATTTGCCTCTTCCCGTCCGTGATGGGTCAGGGGCCGTCAAGCCCCGCACCGGGGACCCCTCTCTCAGTTGTCCTACAGAATTTTAAACAGTTTCGGCGCATTGCCAAGGGATATGAGTTTCAGGTTACCAAAGAAAATTTGTCCACTTTTTGCCAACAAGAATGGCCTACATTTGGGGTTGGGTGGCCCCCAGAAGGGACATTTGACATGACCATTACTGGGAGGGTCAGGAAGATTGCTTATGGGACCCCTGGCCATCCCGATCAGATCCCATATATAACTGCATGGATAGATTTTAAACCCCCATCAAAGCCACTCCGGGTTCAAGCTTTGTCCAAAGTTGGGGTGCACTCGGGGCCAACATCCGGTCAAAAAGTTCCCGGGACTACGCAAATAGGAACCAAGGTCTTACCCCCTTCCGATCCTGACCCCCTGGACCCGGCTGAGCCCCGACCCCCACCATATCCTGTTCAGGGGTCGAGCCACCCCTCGGCCCCGCCTCTGACAAGTCCTCCTCTAAAATACAGGTCCAGGGGGCTACAGGCCGTATCCAAGCAGTGCCTTTCACCACCGCCCGTGAGGTCCGGCTAGGGGAAGGCTCGGTGTCTCACTCTTTTCTGGTCATGCCCGACTGTCCCTACCCCCTCCTGGGTCGAGACCTCTTGCATAAACTCCAAGCTGTAATTTCTTTTAAGGGACCTACTCCCACCCTGGGGGTCAGCGTGCCCCAGCTCGTCTTGACCTGTCCCCTCTCCGAGGAGTCCCGCCTCCTTTCTCCCAGGCAGCCGTCGGTTGATGCCCCGTCCCCACTGCTGAGTCAGTACAGGAGTTTAGTGCCGGGAGTGTGGGCTGAGTTAAACCCTTTTGGGCTAGCTGCCCACCAGGCCCCTGTGGTGGTCCAACTCCTGTCTACTGCTACTCCTGTGCGGGTCCAACAGTATCAGGTATCCCGACCTGCTCTTCTGGGAATCAAACCCCATATCGACCGACTTCTTCAGGCTGGCATACTACGACCATGTCAAAGTCCTTGGAACACTCCCCTGTTGCCGGTCCGTAAGCCCGGATCCGGAGATTTTCGCCCAGTCCAGGACTTGCGGGAGGTAAATGCCAGGGTGGAGACAGTCCATCCCACTGTGCCTAATCCGTATACCTTGTTGTCCTCTTTGACTCCAACCCGCACATGGTACACTGTCTTGGACTTGAAGGACGCTTTCTTTTCCATCCCGCTGGCCCCTATCAGCCAGCCTATATTCGCTTTCACATGGACCGACCCCTCAACCGGAACGTCCTCCCAACTAACCTGGACTCGATTGCCTCAAGGGTACAAGAACTCTCCTACTCTTTTTGGCTCAGCCCTGGCCTCGGACCTAGCCAGGTTTCGCGTATCCCACCCCGAGGTCACACTCCTCCAGTATGTGGATGACCTGCTGCTGGCCGCTTCATCCGAGACGACCTGCCGAGATGCTACACTGCACCTCCTGCAGCTATTGGACAAGTCGGGCTATCGGGTTTCGGGTAAGAAAGCTCAGCTGTGCTTACAATCTGTTATCTATCTAGGATTCACCCTGCAGTCCGGACAAAGGCTGCTTTCGCGGGAACGTGTGTCAGCTATCCTGGGCATGCCGGCCCCAGCAACCCGCCGCGGGCTCCGCGAATTTTTGGGAATGGCCGGGTACTGCCGACTGTGGATCTTAGGATTTGCGGAAATCGCTAAACCACTGTATGAGGCACTGTCAGGTGAGCCTGCCAAGTTCCTGTGGGGACCAAGGCAGGAGGAGGCTTTTAACAAACTGCGCGGAGCGTTAGCTAGCACCCCCGCTCTTGCCCTGCCAGACCTGACTAAGCCGTTCCGCCTCTATGTCTCAGAATCTCAGGCAGTGGCCAAGGGAGTGCTAACCCATCCTTTGGGGCCCTGGAATCGCCCAGTGGCCTATCTTTCCAAGCAGCTTGACTCGGTCGCTGCTGGGTGGCCTACATGTCTTCGAACTGTCGCGGCTGTCGCGACCCTGGTCAGGGAGGCAACAAAGCTGACCTTCGGCCAGCCCCTTGAGATTTCTGCATCTCACCACCTGGAGCAGTTGCTGCACACCCCTCCCACTCGGTGGATCTCTAATTCTCGTCTGACTCACTACCAGTCCCTCCTGTTGGATCCGAGCCCGCAGCTCCTCCTGGTACCAGGACTTGTATAACTGGTCCCCCTGGCTCACCACTCTACTCTCTGCTATAATGGGCCCCTTGGTTCTTCTCCTCCTAGGATTATTGGTCGCCCCTTGCATCATGAATTGTCTCTCCCGCTACATCCAGCAGCGTATACAGTCTCTGAAACTGTTTGTCCTACGCAAATCCTATACACCCCTGGATTTGAAAGAGTCAGCACCCCTGGACTCTGATGAGTCCTCTGTATAACTTGCCCTTGAAAAGGGGGGAATGTGATAGACCCTCCGTTAGGACCCAGGGGCACCACGCCCCGGGGCCTCTGGCTCCGCTTCCCCTAACGGCTGTTACAACACCCTGGGTGAAATCCTCAAGGGTGGGGTGCAACATCCTGCTCTGTAAATAACCTGACCTGTCTTCCCGGCACTCCCCCCAGACCCTGTTCCCTTCCCGGCACTCCCCC
>NW_020950914.1:0-26641 GCF_900497805.2 Vombatus ursinus
GTGTGTGTGTGTGTGTGTGTGTGTGTGTGTGTGTGTGTGTGTGTGTGTGTGTAAATTTTCCTAGTAAAATGTGGCTCCAAAAGCTGCAGCATGTACAGGGATCACAACATTGTGGCTAAACTAGGTTAAGGATAATTGAGGGGCCTCAAGCCCATTGGCCATTTAGGGGCATGTGTACCCCAAACATGTGTAGACTTTCCCTGGTAGAATGGGCAGATAAGAACAATTTGTTCCAACAGCTGTAAAGGCAGATGAAGCAAGCATGGTGGATCACTTAGAGTTCGGTCAGACATTGAAGATGCCAAGGTCATCCACTGCATCCCAGGCCGTTGCCAGTCTGCTTGAGTTTTGTCCTGCCATGGAACATCAATGACTCTGGAAAGGAGGATGAGGCTGAGGACTTTGCACAACTCTGCCTCACTTAAATCAAATTCACATGCAAGCCAAGACATCATCCTTTATCTGTGATGTTAGTGGTCCTCTTAGAAAATGAAGGACAGGGGCAGCTAGATGGCACAGTGGATAGAGCACCGGCCCTGAAGTCAGGAGGACCTAAATTCAAATCCGGCCTCAGACCAAACATTTGACACTTAGTAGCTGTGTGACCCTGGGCAAGTCACTTAACCCCAATTGCCTAAAAAAAAAAAATGAAGGACAAACAATAACCACAAGAAGTTTAAAGACAAGGTTTATTTTGCTTGTGGCTTTTCATCTGAAGACATAGAGACCTGTTAGGTAAATAGTGGGTGCATACTAAATGATTGAGAGATTTGTTAGATTAAATTTGGTTAAAAAAATTGAATCAATAATAACGTTATGGTATTTTAAGTCATGCTTAATAATTATGTTGTTCAGTTGTGTCTGACTCTTTTTGACCCCGTGGACCATAGCATGCCAATATTGGCCATGGAATTTTCTTTGCAAAGAAATTGGAGTGGTTTGCCATTTCTTTCTCCACTGGATTAAGGTTAAGTGACTTGCCCAGGGTCACACAGCTAGTGAATGTGTATTAGGCAGGAATCAATCTTATATCCCCCTGACTCCTAGTCCATTGATCTATTCACACTGCCCCCACCTAAGTAGCTCATCTAGAATCATTTTGATCAGCTAAGAGAAAATAAATCCCCAATGTGAATCAAGCACACTCAGCAAGAAGAACAATAACAAACGATTATGCATTTTGTGAATATTCCTAGGAGCATTGATTTAGAGCAGGGAAAAACCCGAGAAGCTAGTTAGGATAATCCCTTCATTTGACAGATGAAGAAAACGAAGCCAAGAGAAGTTAAATAAGGTACCAGATTATGCGGGTAAAAGAACTGCATAAGCCGAATTTGAGGTGGGATGTACCCACTGATAACTTTCAGAACCTTTGGAAATTACTGCATCACCCAGGGCTTATAGTTCTACAGCAAACACTTTATAAAGCCCAACATTTCATGCAAGAGGGGAAATGACATCTTTTACTTCGCTCTGAACTGCAGCCAGAGGAAGAGATCCAAAGTCATTTAAAATTGATATTCTTATCTATTGCTAGAAACCAGAGTTAAATCTCCCCTTGTGTCTGGCTTGTCATCAAACACGGCACCTATAGAAATGCACTTGATTCTTAGCACATCAAATCCTGCACAATTACTGTCGAGAGCCCCATGACTTAGAGGCAGAGCATTTGAAGGTGGGTATCGGCCACAGCCAAATTGGGCAGTTAATACCTGGCTGCTCACGATGACTATGGCCCTCTTTGTCCTGACTTCCAATTGTAATGCTCCCTTGGCTTCCTGGGAGGACATGTCCTTGGCTAAAAGTAAAATCACTGCTTCTTTAAGGGATTCACACAGATCCAGTTCATGACCAAGGTTACTAAAACACCCCTTTTTATTGTGTGACCTTTGAAGATTGATCAAGTTAGGATAAAAAGGACCTCTAGGGACCTCCTTCGTGATCAGATAAACTCATGATTTGACTGGGAGGAAGGTAAAGCTTATAACCCTTACCTTATCTTGCTACATTGAGATGAATATAAACTCCTTGAGGATAGGGATTTTTTTTTTAACCTTTGAATCCCTGGGGCCTATCATGCAACCTTTCAAAGAGTAGACACTTCATAAGAACCTGTTGAATTAAATTGAATTGTTTAAATGGAGCTCTCCCTATCCATAGAAGTCATTCTAACATTATCCATAGAAGTACTTTTTTTTTTCCTCCCCTACGTGACAAAAAAACTGGGAAAAAAAGTATGAGCTTTCAGATTGTGGAATGACTAAACAAGCCATGGTTTAGAAATGCAAAATAATATTACAGTATGGGATAAAATTGCAGAGTAACATGGGAATACTTATATGAACCAACATAAAACAAAGTGAACTGAACCAGGGGGAAAAAAAAAATAAAACCAAAACCATATACACAATGACTGTAATGAAATAATCAAAAAGAACAACATAATTATCCCAGGCATTATGAAGTTAAAAGGATCATTCTTGACCCTGAGAAGACATGAGGAAACATAGCTTCCTACTGTCCTTGGACAGATTGGAGTCTATGGGCATGGAATCTCTATCTTAACAAACATGGTTCGTGTGTGTGTGTGTGTGTGTGTGTGTGTGTGTTTGCTTAACAGCATTTTTGCAATAAAAAGGAAAGGATTCATAAGAATGGGATGGGTAACAGGGAAGTGTGGAGGTAGTGAGGTATATAGCTGAAAATTACTGTAATGAACAAAAGAAATCAATAGCATTTTGTAAAAAACATTCATTTCAATATGCTTCCATTTTAAACCCCTCTACACGTACAGACATATACCTTCTTTACAACTCAGTCTTAGAGAATTCTCTAAAGGTCAGGGAAATTATGTGATTTGCCAAGGGACACACAACCACATAGTCTATTAAATGACTATAGAGATTTTAAAAATGAATAAATGATATTTTGTCTTATAAAATCTTGTAATCCGATGACAGTTCTCATACTATAACGGTCAAAATAATGTATCTGGAGATGTATAACTGAAGTGCCTAGAGCCACACAACCAAGAGAGTCAGAGGTAGGGTTGGAAGTCTTGACTTCCTGACTACAACAGTAGGCATGTAGTAAGTATGTGTATAATTGAATGGAATTATCAGGGATATAGAGTCCGGAACATCTGAATTCAAATTGGTCTCAGTAAGTCACTTGATGTGTTTCTAAAACCTGTCAAATGTGAGTAATCACAGGACCTATCTCCAGGGGTTGTAGTGAGGATAGATGAGATCATATTGGTGAAGCACTTTCCAAAGGTGGTGGTGGCCTCAATTAGCCCTATGAGTTTATTGTTGGTGACTAATCCAATTTGGCTAGAATTTAAATTTGGCTTTGTTATTTTTTTCCTAATTAGTCCATTATGCAACATTTCTAAGAAAACATTAAACTTGAAAGCTTCCTTCAAGTCCCAAGTATTGTAGAAAAATAACAAAACTCACCTAGACCACGAGTTGTTATTGTTGCTACTGTTGTTTTATTGTGCCAGGTTTTCTGTTTATGTGACCTGAGTGGAAGGGAGGGCAGTAGTGACTGAATCAGCCCTTTGTCCAGGGGCAGGCAGCCTATATGTGCACTGTTTGACTGGACGGAGTCTCTGGGTAACGTAATTAAGTGCCGGAGTCTGTGTTTCAGTGTGAAGAAACAAGGTCAATTGGAACCAGTGCCTGAATTCATGCATCTTAAGTGAAGGCTATTTATTCCAGGAGCTAACCCAGCATGGAAGCAGAAACAAATTGCTCCTGTCACCTCTTATTATTCCTATGCTTCAGTTTTCCTATTTGTAAAATATGGTGGGGCACCGAGGTGGCACAGTGGATAGAGCACCGGCCCTGAAGTCAGGAGGACCTGAGTTCAAATCCGACCTCAGACCAAACACTTGACACTTACTAGCTGTGTGACCGTGGGCAAGTCACTTAACCTCAAATGCCTATGCAAAAAAAAAAAAATAATAGTAATAATAATAATAAATTAAATAAAATATGGAGAGCAATTCCTGCCAGGTCCAGCTCCATCAAAGGGAAGCTACAGGCTAAAAGTATTGTGTCTGTTCCAATGTTTCTGTACAAGAGTCAGTTATTGGGGGCTTAGATCACGTGGAGGTGTTTTTTTTGTTTTTTTTCCTTTGCTCTTAAAGACAATCAGCACTTTCACATGCATCAAACACCTTAACAACAGCGAAAGGAAGGCAAGAGTAGATTTTATCTCCATTCCTCATCCTCCCCCAAAAGGAAATTGGACAGTCCCACCTACGACTTCCTGCTTCCTTTGACAGATCCATAATTTCATTTGTTCAGTTAAGGAGCATTTAATGGTGTCTGTAATGAGCTAGGTACTGGGCTGGGAATTGAAGCTTGAAAAAGAAAATATGAGAAAATCCCTGCCCTAAAAAAAGCTTCAAATCTAGTGGTATTTGGTGTTTGTATACGAGGAGCTGTCTGATATAAAGAAATAACATTTATAAAGTAGCTACTATGTTCCAGGCACTGAGGATAGAAAGACAAAATGAGAAAATCTCTGGACTTGAGAATCTTACAGTCTATTGGGGGGATAGGGGAGGTTATACACTAATTGCTGTTTGTCCTTCATTCTTGAGAGGGACCATGACATCAGGCAGGTGATGCCATGACATGCAAGAGAATTGGATTTAAGTGAGGAAGGGCTGTGCAGAGTCAGCAGCCTCTGTCTCTCCTCCAGAGCCATCTGGATCCAGTGGCCAGACATAGATCAGGATGACTGGAGATAGCCCAGGATGCAGTGGAAGACCTTGGCCTTTTCAAGCTAGACTCAGTGTCATTGAAAGAAGGAAAGAAAGAGAGAAAAATAACTCATTAGGTACCTACTATGTAATAAGCACTGTGCTAGAATAAAAAAAAAAAGAAAAGGAAGGAAGGAAATAACCATAGAATAAACATGTATTAAGCACCTACTACGTGCCAAGCACTGTGCTAGGCATGGAGATACAAAGACAAAAATGAAAAAGGACTTTCCAGTGGTTTGCTGAAGATGCCTCATAGCTCCCAACAGCCAATTGTTAAGCATTTACACGTCAGAAACTGGCAAAGACCATCAATCAGGGCTTGATTTATTGTTGGGCTTTGTTGAGAAAGTGACAGAGAAGCCATTAATAACGCTGCTTCTTGTTCTTCGGTACATTTGTTTTGTTATTTTTGTTTTTCCTAGAGAGTCGGTTGTTAAACATTTCCCAGCACACCGTTTAACTCCCTGCCCTCAAGAAGCTTCCAGTTCTGGGGGGAGAGGGAGGTGGTTTTGCACACATACAAGTTAGCACAAAGTATACCCAAAGTCAACATAAAGAATTTCAAGTCAGAGAAGGTACTGGGAGAAGTCCGAAAGGGCTTACTTTGGGGCAACACTTCTTACATTAACATCCACAAAGCTCCAAGAGACAACAGAATAGATTTTGAGTCCATGAACTCAGTAATTTGATAAGTATATATTAATGAATTTGGATTCCTTTCTAATCCAATGCATTTTTTGCATTTATCTAGAGGATGGATCCATAGACTTATCCAGGTAGCCACAAAGGTCTGTGATACTCCAAAATAAAAAGGTGAAGCAGCCCAGCTCTAGGAGATGGTTCTAGATCTGAGGCCTGAGGGGAGCTAAGGCTCCTAAGGGGGGGATGTGATGAGGAAGCACATTCCAGGTGTAGGGCACAGAGATGGGAAATGTGTGAGACAACACAGGGAATGACAATTAGAGGAATTTGGCTGGACCCTGGAGTATATACAGAAGGGAGATAAATGTCACCCTCTACACCCTCTCTTTGCCTCCAGAAAAGGAAGGCATAAAGCTGCTCAGCCCCAACTTCCTGTTAGAATTAGCATGGTACAGGTCAAAGCGCACAGGATTTAGAGTTAGAGGAGTAAGGCTCTTATTTCAGCATTTTCTTTTACTGCATACGAGACTCACCAAGTCTTTTTACTTCCCTGGGCCTCAGTTTCCTCATTTGTAAAATGAGGGGATTCAACTTGATGAAATCTAAGGCCCCTTCCAGCTCTAAACTTGTGATCCTATGATCCCCAGAAGGACTGGACAGAAAGCTGGCATTAGAGTCAAGACGACCTAAGTCCACTTATTTCCTCTGCCAGGAACCTGTTCAAACACCAGCCACTCAGCACCATTTTATAAAAAGCCCTATTCACGCTTGATCTCAGTCATGACTTTTTGGTCATCTTCCCCCTAACCTTACCAACTACCTTACCAACCTCACCCCTAAGGGAACAGATTACCCCACCCCCCAGCCCTCTACCATTGAGATAACAGTGAACAATGATAGAATTTGCTCCGTGAACACACCTGCTGTTTGTCAGTCTGCTCTCTTTGCCCCACTCACCATCCCTTTTACTTTCCTGACCAAAGCTCCCTTCCTCTCCTCCATTTTTGTGTGTCATCTTCATTAGCGTATAAGCTCCTCAAGGGTGGGGAGCATTATTTGTTTACTTACTTATCTAATTATTTAAATATCTATCCATTTATTTCATATGTTTATTTATTTATTTAATAGTTTGTTATTTAATTCATTTATTAACTTGCTCTATCTATGCATTTATTCTTTCACTTAATATCTTAGTGGCCCAGACTACCTATGATGTCACTTTGCAGAATTTGAACCATTAGATAGTGTTTCTCCATTGGGAATTTCCCACATTGATAAAATCTCAGATCCCAGACAAAACAAAAGATAACAATACAAACCAAAAAATCTCCCTTCCACAGACCAACAGACCACTAGAACAGATCAAAGTCATTCTAAATCATTCTGGGTATATCTGATTCAGTCAGGACTTTTCTCTAAGTCTCTAAAATCACATCTCTCAGTCTCAGTTTCTCTACATGTAAAATATGGAGGTTAGAGCACACGGGCTCTCAGGTTCCTTGGAGCTTTACATCAATGAGACTATGAAGCTTTGTGATAATGCTCAGTGGCTGGTGGCTAAGTGTTGCACCTTCTTAGCTCTTACTCTACAGTTTTCTCAATAACAACCCTTTGGCATTGCAAGTATTATTATCTATGTGTCACAGCAAAGAAAACCAAGGCTTATAAAGAGTATGTGACTTAGGCACAGTCACAAAGCTCAGAAGTGCTAGAAAGTGTAATACAAGTCAGATTTTCCAACTGGGAATCCATGGTCCTTATTAACATACAATGTGGCCTCTCTATGATACTCTGGTCATGAAGATCAATATCTAATTCTTACACATCACTCTGAAAGTGAATAAAAGCATAGACTCATGCACCTGTCCTTTCTTTGTTTTTTGCTAGGCAATGGGGTTAAGTGACTTGCCCAGAGTCACACAGCTATTAAGTGTCAAGTATTTGGTCTGAGGCTGGATTTGAGATGCTTTCTACAACTGTTCTTTCTTCTTTGCCTTCTCTTCTTTTCCTTCCTCCCCTTCCTTCCCTCCATTCCTTCTTTCCTTCCTTCCTCTCTCCTTTTTTCCTTCCCTCCCTCCCTTCTTTCCTCCTTTCCTTTCCTCTTCCCTTTATTTCTGCCCTTCCTTTTTCCCACCCCTGTTCCTTCTATATTCCCTACCTTCTCTTTTCCTTCCTTTCTTCCTATCTTTCTTTCTCCGCCCTCCCTTCATTCTTTCCTCTCTTCCTCCCTCCAAGCCTCCCTCCCTTCCTTTATTTTAATAAGCATCGACTTTATGGGAGTCATTTTATTTAGAGAGTATAAAATTGTTGAATCCTTTAAGAGACTATCCTTGAACTGGAAACATGAGAGTATTGTCTCCCTTCTTCTATTTCTCTGACCTTTTTTTTTCATAATTTCACGTTTTTTCTCCATCCCTCCCACTTTCTAAGCTAGCCCTATAAGTGTCTTCAATGATTGATCTGTAATGAATATTTTTGGAATCATCTATGGATAGATGTAAAGTTTAGTAGATGTCTTTTTTTTTTCATTTAATGAGACTGGGGAAACAATTTCTATCATATAATTATTACATTATTTTAAACTTGTCTATAAAATATTTTTTTTATATATTTGTTAAACCATGGACCAGCCCCAGTATATGGAGTTCTGTGGTGAGAAGCATAACTTGTCTTAACTGGATAAATAAGGCAAAGCTATTTCAGTTCTGGTTTATTGTTTTATATGCTATCATAGCACTTAGATCAGATTTGATTAAGGGTATAAGCGTGATGGTATCCCAGCTTCTGATTTAGCAAGTAAACCACATTACAATATGGTGACAGAACTAATTTATAAAAATGAAAAGTAAATGTTAAAATGTGGGAATTGTATGCTAGGCAAAACGTGTATGTGCGTATGTGTGTGTGTCTCTGTGTTTACTTCAGCTGTCCATATCTCTAACTCTCCCATCATTCATTTCCATCTGGTTACAACTCTCCTACAGTCAGAGTTTTACACAACTGAATGAATCAGCATTTTACTATAATATATTCAGCAACTTTATTTTTTTCTAAAGCCTGTGCATTTCTCCATTCAGTGCTCAGTTTTAGAAAATGTAAAGTCCATATATTTAAGACAGATTCAATCTGATAAGCATGCATTGAACAATAAACACAGGTGTATTGCATACCTACTATGTGCCAGATATTTGCAAGACATTGGGCAGGGAAGAAAGTAGGGAAAAGGGTAAAATGAAATGGCCCCCAATTTCACAGAGTATATGAAGTATTTCTGGAGTAGGGATCTGAAGGTAAATTGATCTTAGGCTAAATAAGCCTTAATAAAAGAAAAAAAGAAAGATGAAAGAAAAAAGCTATATCTCACCTTGATTTTTGACTGATCTCTTCCTGTGTCATCTGAGCCAGATATCACCTAGGTCTGAAATGCTTTCCAGCTCAGGAGATACTCTGATACAATGGAAAGAAGTCTGGGTTGGAAGTCAGAGGCCCTGCATCCATTTTCTGAACCTGCCGCTTCTTACCTTCACGACCATGGACAAATCCTTTAATTTGTCCACCTTAATTCCCTCAACTATAAAATGAGGATATTAGACTAAATGATCTGAGATCATATAATGCCTTCCATCTTTAAATCTATGATTCTACCTGTGTGACCTTGGACAAGTCACTAAATCTCAGATTTTCAACTTTCCTCCCTGTGTTGTTGTAGTTGTTCAGTCACGTCTATTCTTTGTAACTCCATTTGGGGTTTTCTTGGAAAAGATATTAGAATGGTTTGCCATTTCCTTCTCCAACTCTTTTCACGGATGAGGAAACTGAAACAAACAGGGCTGAGTGACTTGCTCAGGGTCATACAGCTAGTAAGTGTCTGAGGTCGAATTTGTACTCAAGCTCCTGATTCCAGGCCCAGCACCCTACCCATTGTGCCACCTAGCTGCCCCCTTTCTTCTCTGTAGAATAAGAGTATTCAGTTAATAGACTATAAAGGTCTCTTACTTCCATGCCTAAGTCCCTAATTCTAAATAATTTTAGCCTCATCAAATAGAACTCAGAATAAAACTTTCTGACAATGAGATCTCTTCAAATACAGTGTAGATTAACTCAAAAAGAAGTGATTTCCCCACTAGAAGTCTTAAAGAAAAGAATATTTGAGTGGAGCATGGTCATCATCCTAAAAAATCTGTCACATTCAAGAATTCCACTTGCACTTGCCCTGGGTGACTGACCCCAGAGGGCTGCACTATTAGCTATGGAAGAAAGCTACAGACAGAGAGATTGCAGCTCAATAAAGGGGAAAAGAGACAAATGACATACACACAAAGCAGCTAAACAAGCAATAAAGTACCTCCTTACAATGCAGAGCCATCCCAACATAGAACAATCTTTCTCAAGAGATAAACTGATCACTGTCATTGAATATCTTTCAGGAGATTCTGGATGATCAGGGCTATTATAAAGAAATAAGACATTCAGTAGTCTTTAAGGACCTTTCCACATATTGATACTTGTATTATTTTAAACACTGATTCAAAAATCTATAAAAATGCAAATTATAATCTGGCTAAATCAAACTAATGCTTTATAGTACTAGGCTAATGCATGACTTTTTTTAAAAGCAAATTAAAATGGTCTTAGAATGCTTTGATATCTTTTCATTAAAAGAGTTCTGTAAGTGGAAAATGGCATTGTGTGTGTGTGTGTGAGTGAGCGTGAGCGTGTGTAAGCAGTTTGGAAGACTTATTAACCCCCTTTCCCTCCTGAAATTACTTTGCATTACTGAGTTTTGCAACTATGTGAGCACGTATTGTCTTCAATTGTAGAAAGTTAGGTTTCCAGTTTGCCTTTGTATCCTTAGGGTTCAGCATATACTTCATAAATACTTTTTTGGAATGAACCAAGTAGATTAATGTTTGATACTTCAGTTCCTTCCTGATTTTTCATAATACTTTCTTTTCTCTTGTTCTGCTGGTGTGGATAGGACACATTGGGAAAATACAAAGAAAACAAAAGATTTGGAGTTCCCTCTTTTGCTAATATTACCACTGTGTAATTGTTTGAGCAGGCTACAAAAAACTTTTTTTCATTAATAGCACCAGCCCTAATATGAATGGTTTTCACAAAGCAATTTTGAGAGCTCTATTGGGGGAAAAAAAAAAAAGATGGCTTTTCTTAACATTGGAGTTTAGATATGGCACATACTGGCGTAAGAGATTGCTTTACTTTCAGGTAATCAACGTAATTTACTTTACTTTGTTTTAAGGTACTGAGGGTGGAAGGAATTTAGTTGCTATTCTAGAAATTACAGGTTTGTTCCGTCTGATCAGATACCTTCCAAGGGTGAGGTCATTGCCTTAGCCAACTAAATAGAGAGGAGAAGGAGAGGTTCATGAAAATCAGTTAACATCTCCCCTCTTTGCAGTGGCTGCTCCTCAGAGAATCCATTCTGCTCATTACAGGGTTGCTAGCTGTTTGTGAAACACGAACCTGGAGAGAACCAACCTTAACGAGGGCTAAGGGTTCTAGAAAAGCTCTGCTTGATTACCAAACAGCAAAATCTGGGACTGCAGAGTCTTTGATAGACAAGATGAACCTGGGATTAACAAAATTAGAATCAAATTCGAAAGGAATTTTTGATTTGAAAGGAAATCATGATGTTTTCAATCAATCCAGCAATAAGGCTGTGTTTAGCCCTTACAATGTACCAGGTAGTATGCTTGTTTCTGGCTGTACAAATACAATGAAGGGAACATTTCCTATTCAAAAGGAATTTACATTTTAATAGGTGAGATGAGTACATTCATAAATATATATATAGCACAAATGTAAGGTGAATAAACACAAAAATATGCAAAGTCCAATATGTTTGGTACTAGACAAGACATTCTTTTCTTGAAGAGTTAGAGAGATGGGGAACCTTGTGCCTGTTGGGAAATCCATTCCTAATTAACCTTTGGATGGCTCTAATTCTGTTGTTGCTATTGTTTTAAGAGACCTAAAGCTAAATGTGTCCCTGGCTTTCATTCTCTCCATTTGAATAAAAAAATATATGCATGGATACATACATACATGCATACATGGTTGTTTTATGAATTATTTTTGCCAGTCATTCTGTGATGAACTCCCATGATGCCTTTCACCCTCAGGCCAAATGAGCCTTTCCCAGGTTTCATAGGTACAGCACCAAAACACTCTTCTTGAATGAGTATTTCTACCCTTTGAGGGGAAAAAAAATTCCTTTGGATTTTCAACAATAGAAAAGCAAAACATACACATAGAAAAGATATGATTCTTACCCTTTCAGAAAGTCACCGGGCCCTTAGAATAGAATGAAGGACTCCAGCATTTCAGAAAATATGACCATTGAAACATAGGTCTTTTCATTCAAAGAAAAAGTCACCAAGAGTAGACATACATTGCCCAGGACCGGAGGCTAATCCATTCTCTTGAAGAAACTGTGATCTATACTCCAGGAAGTTAAGTACTCTAAAGCTAATCAATGCCCTGAATCCTTTAAATAGATAATCCCAGAGTGTAGAGAAGGCATTGATTCTTTGGTTCCAGAATGTTGAGATCATTTGTAATTAGAACTACAAATAGAAAAAAAAAAAGCCAAACTGAGTTGTTTTCTACAGCAGGATAATGGAACTGAAGATATAGAATTGGAAGTTGACATGGAGACCATTTATTTCAACCCTTTCACTTTACAAATAAGGAAACTGAGCAATGGGGGATTGAGTGACTTGTCCAGACTCAAAGCAAAGAAGTATCTGAAGGTAGATTTGATCTCAGACCTTCAAGAGACCCATAGAAATTAAAGGAATAGCCCATGTTTACTCAGATAGCATCTAGGTGGTCCAGTGGATAGAGTGCTAGGCATGGAACCAGAAAGACTCATCTTCCTGAGTTCAAATCCATCCTCATATACTTGCTAGCTGTGTTATCCTAGGCAAGTCACTTAACCCTGTTTGCCTCAGTTTCCTCATCTAAAAAATGAGCTGGAAAAGGCAAACCACTTGAGTATTTTTACCAAGAAAACCCCAAATAGGGTCAGGAAGAGTCAGACAGACTTTAACAATTCAATAACAACCACAACCATATAGTGGCTGAGATAAGGTTTAAGTTTCCTTAATCCAGTCAGTCAATAAGCATTTATTAAGCAATGAGTATATCCAGATCTCCTGATCAGTTCTGGGGATACAAAGAAAAATAAAAGACAACTAATGTTTTCAAAGAGTTTACAATCTAATAGGATAGACAATATGCAAATAATGATATACCAACAAGCTGGATATAGGACAAACTGGAGATAACCAGCAGAGGAAAGGTACTGAAGAGAATCAGGAAAGGCTTCCTGAAAGGAAAAAAAAAGTGTGCTGTTAGCTGGAACTTCGAAGAAGCCAGAGGTTGGTGATATGGAGAGGGATCTTTCCACTGTCCTCTTCCCACTTTGCACTGTTTTGCTTGGGTTGGTTATTATTTGTCAAAGGCTAGAAAACTGGGTATTTGAGTTAAGTCATACTTCTGATCTAGCTTGGAGCGTTCAGGGGCTCATAACATGCAGTTCAGTACAAATGGATTCAATTCAATTCACCCGGCTTTACCTCTTGTAATCGGCCAGATACTGTTAAGTGTGGGGAATACAAACACTAAAATGGAAGATTCCCTATTCTCAGAGAGCTAACACTCTGTTGGGGGGGGCAGGCAATATGTACATAGATAATAAAAGCAAATGAGAAACAACCACCAGGGAATGAAGGGGGAAGGCCAGTAGCAGCTGTAAGGGTTAAGGAAGGCTTTCTGTGGAAGGTCGGGTTTGAACTGAGCCTTGTGGGAAGCTAGAGATTCAAAGAGGAGGAAGAAAAGAAGGAATGTATTCCAGGCCTGGGGGGCAGCCTGTATAAACAGGGAGACAGGAAATAGAATGTTATGTATGGATCATGTGGCAAGAAGGCCAATTTGATGACAGCATTTTTTAATAAGCACGGAAAAGTAGCTTGGAACTAGGTTGGGAAGGCTTTTATTCTCAACCAGAAGAGCATGGTTGTTGTTTTTGTTGTCGTTTGTTTTTAAGCCTATAGGAGACAGGTAGCCATCCGTTTCATAAGCAAGATAGTGACATGATCAAAGTTTTACTTCACCATTTAAAACAAACATTATAGTCCAATCTCATTTTGGAGAGGAAGAAACTAAGGCTAAAAGGAGGTAGTGATTTGTGTGAAGTCACTGAGTCAATAATCACCGAGCGTTACAATTAGAGCAGATGTCAGTGACCACGCAATCCAACCTGTGAGAAAGATTTTAGGGGGCTGGGCTTCCACATCAGGATAAGAAATTCCAAGGTCTGGTGGATAGTCCCTCAACCATTCAGAAAGAGTAGCAAACAGCTAGTTCTTAAGAAAGAGTCTTAGAGGCGAAACAGGTTGCAACCAGCCAGGTTCAAGGACAGGGCTTGGACCGGGCAAAGGCTTTTCTCCACTTCACTTGTTTAATAAGCTTATTGAATATGAACTGACACACCCCAAGGGCGGAAATAGCCGCCATTTTTTAACGTGGGACCCATGAAGTAGGCAGAGTTAATAGAATATGGACGGACATGCGATGGGCTGTCCAGGAAGGGTGTAACTCAGATGAACTAGACCGATAGGAGCCCTGATGGGTGGAGTATGGATTACTAAGGGTTTAAAAGTTGATTTTACCACTGAACCAGTGCCCACGGGCTACTACAGTGGGTGTGCCTGCTTCTCTCGAGAGAAGCCTAATAAACGATTCTCCACTCACTCCGAGCTTAGTTTCATTTTTAACTAGAAGGCTTTATTTCTCTAAGGCCTTGTTTCTAACAAACCCATACCTGAACTTTCATACTTTCTACCACATACAGTAGTGTGTGAATTAATTAGACCAAATTATAATTTGGATATAGTTTTACTTTGTCATTCTATGGTCATGTATGCTTGTTTCTTGGACCCCAGGAGGCTCACTCAGAGTATCTGATATTGGTAGGACATGCCCAGATTGAAATGGTTACCTATCCTTAGTTATCTGTTATCTGAAGCTCTGTCTTCTGCCCCCTCAAGAACATCCTTCTCTAGCTTCCTTCACTACTGGATTCAGCCACCACTCAACTGAGTGACTTTCAGCCAGCTTAAGCCTTTTATATAGAACTCAAAGGTGTTCCTGATTCCTTTAGGTAAGCTCTAGCTGTGTCTTGTATAGTGCCACCTGTCTTTATGTAAGAGTGAAACTACTGAATTCTCTTCACATTAATTAAGGGCTTGATTACTTCTAATTTTCACTTTTATTTGATTTATTGATTAATTTAATCAAGCTGGGCCTTATTAATTGGACTTGGGAAAGAACCCCACTTTTAAAATAAGGAGCAGAATTATCAAGATTGAAGAAATTTCCCAATAAAGATGGAAAATTGTAACACGATCCTGTGTTAGCAAATAAGAAAAAGATTTTTTTTTTAATGCTTGCAATAGAGATAAATATGTGCTGATGGCCTGATTTAAATAGTACTGAAAACCTATAGACTATAATGAAGAATACGACTTGCAAAAATTCACCATTAAACTGTTAATACTTTAAAAGTATGTTTTCATGATGAAGAATTAGAGGATATGTGTCAAAATCTTGTGAATTCAATGCCAAATTGAAGTAATAGGAGGATATATATATATCATATGCTGTTCAATGTAAACCACTATAATAATTATTGCACAAGTAAATACATAAATTTAATTATCTTACTTTGTCCTTAATTCATAATTCTGATAAGTGGTCACTGTATCCTCTTGAATGTCTCCTGTGATGGGGGCCTCATTACTTTATGAGATTGCCTATTCCACTTTGGGCAGCTTTGATTGGTAGAAAGGTTTGCCCAACTCCACTCTCAAACACCAGGCATTAAATTGAAGTTTGGTTTAATATAACTTTTTTTTTCCCCTCTATACCCTGCCACTGGGATTCAAACAATACTTTGTTTTTTGTGTGTTTTGAGACCATAATAGACTTTTGCTAATAATCACCCACTGTTAAAAGTTGTGTGAGGACATAAAATGGAGAGTCTTAGGATATGCACTCTCCATGTCATTTTGGGATGCCTATAATTATCTTTGAACATATTGCCTGAGCTCTTGGCCAGCTCCTGTTCAATATTGCTCCAACAATTCCTCTTTGATTTCAATTTGGCAGTTGAACATGAGCTGCCCCTAAAGAGCACAGCAACAAATCAAACTCCACAGATTTCTGAGGCTGGGTTCTTGTCCCAAATCTCCCACCAGAACTTTGGCCCTCCAGCATGCATTTCTTCTGTAAAATGGGAGTGAATATTTCCTTTAATCTTCAAAGAGAATACTGAAGATCAATGTCTTGGAAGAACATCTTATCAATGAGTTTTCTATTTTCTCCTCAGTAAATTCTCATGAAAAGTTAAACACTCGCTAGGAAAGCTTTTTTTTTTCTTCCTTTCTATTTCTCTAAAGAAATTTACCATAGAAGCATTGCTGTATCTTGGATGGGGAGAGAGAGAGAGAGAGAGAGAGAGAGAGACAGAGAGAGAGAGAGAGAGAGACAGAGAGAGACAGAGACAGACAGAGACAGAGACAGAGACAGACAGAGACAGAGACAGACAGAGACAGAGACAGAGAAAGAGAGACAGAGACAGACAGAGAGACAAATAGAGAGAGACAGAGAGACAGAGAGACAGATAGTGTTTTGTATGTGTCCGGCACTGTACTAAACACTGTATATACAAGTATAAGCAAGACAGCTCCTGCCCTCTGGGTGCTTACATTCTACTAAAGGAAAACAACACATAGAGAGGTGCACAGTGAGGAAAGGTGAAGTCTTAGCCAGAGTGCCAAGGCAATTAATAATGAGGAAGAGGAAACACAGAGACTACAGCCATGAGGGAAGTAGAATATAGCCTGAGTCCTTCCAGAAATAATGGTCCAGGCAAACTGTTAAGAGTCAGGAGAGTGAGACCTCAGGGCAGAGGTCTTTCTAAAGGTGAAAGATGGAGGACAGGGGATGAAGTTATACAGGCCATGATTTTTATTTGTTGTTTCCCTACTTCAGACATTTGTTAGCTATAGGACATAGGAATGTAGTAGAAGATTGTGTACAATTAAAAAATTGGATAAGGAATTTAGAGAAAACTTGTATAAAATGATGCAAAGTGGAAAAAATAGAAACAGGGAAACAATATCCATAATAGAATAGAAAGAACCATGCAATTTGAATTCTGTGAAATGACAATGAATAGCTATTCTTAGTTCCAGGCTGGAATAAGAAATGAAACTTCCCTCTTTTGCTTAGAGAGGTGGAGAACTAAGGGTATGCAAAGTGACATACACTGTCAGGCTCAGTTGATATTGGTTGGATTTGTTAACTGCTGAGTTACTTTTTTTCTTTCTTACAAGGAAAGGCCCATTGCAAAGAGACTGGAGTAGGGCTATTAAAAAAAGAAACTGGCCTGTAAAAAAAATCAAGAAAACATGAATAATGACAACAGAAATGGGTTTGCCTACCCCGTGCTGTCCCTGTGCCATGAAGAGGGACTCTACTTTGTTCCTTTCCTCCTTCAGGCCTGTCCAGCTCCTCATCACTTTGTGGACCATGGCACTCCAGGGCTGTCCGTGAGGTTTTCCTGGCAAAGAGGCTGAAAGAGTTTGTCACTTTCTTTGCCCAGGGTCACACAGGTGATAAGTGCCTGAGACCAGATTTGAAATCAAGGCTTCCTGACTCCAGGCCCAGCACTCTATGCACAGAACCACCTAGTGTTCCTAGGTACACTCATTCCTTCCTGCCTTCCTTTCATAAATAGTGCAACTTCAGTCATGCCATACAGAGTGACATGCTACTTTCCAAGGACCATCTCTCACCCATGAAACAGATAGAATCTTTTATTCCTACACCTAGTCATTTTTTTATTTTTTTATTTTTTTGGCTAGGCAATGGGGTTAAGTGATTTGCCCAGGGTGACACAACTAGTTAATGTTATGTGCTTGATGCCGGATTTGAACTCAGGTCCTTCTGAATCCAGGGCCAGTGCTCTATCCACTGTGCCACCTAGCTGCCCCTCCTACACCTAATCTTAAATCTAATCCCCCACTTTGCCACTACTCTGTTAACAAAACCCCACTGATTTAGTACTTTAAAATATGTATCTTTATTTGTGTGTGTGTTCTTTTAAATAAAAAGAATCAATATTTCAATCAGGTTATAAAGTTAAAAAAGAACACAAAGCATCAGACCATGTTCCCTGTGTTGTATAATGGACAGCTCCTCTCCATAGTATTTTGGGTTAAAATTCCTGCTAAGTATAATCTGAAATGAGGTCTGAATTGATTTATCCCTTTTTCTCATCTGCTTTGTCACAAATGTGGAATCTACACAATCTATGAGTTAAATCACTGAGTTACACATTTCATGTCAGCAGCAACTCGTGCAGTCTGCCTTTGAGTAGACACTAGTTACTTAGACAATTGCCCCCCAGGCATACTAAAATTTTCCCATTCCCTTCATACCTAGCTGGTCTTCCATCAAAAAAAAAAAAAATCACACACACACACACACACACACACACACACACACAAATATAATAACCTGGTTAGGATGAGAGATGTGAGGCTTAGACAGAGGATGTGTCTTGTCTGTGGTCATACCTTTAGGATCTATCAGATGAAAAATTAGAATTCAAATCTCCCTAACTCCAAATCTAGACCTCTAGCTACTACTTTCTATACGTGACTGAAAATACACTTGTGACAGAAATGAGCAAAAGGAACCTCAGAAGGAACTAGAAAAGCAGAGCTGCTTTAGAATTAATATGTTGAATTATTTTGTACCTTGTTTAAAAAAGCCAGCTATATTTATAGAGATTTGTAGATTCACATACAATGCTCCTTTCTTACTACTGTGTATATCAAAATCTCTTTTGGTTTGGGGAGTTTGCAAAATTCAGAATAAAAATAAATAAAATAAAAGTAAAAAATAATCTACATGTGAGTGAATTTTCTGATCCTTTTTTCACAAAATGTATGTTTCTAATATTTTTAAAAGATTGACATTACAAAATTGAAAGGAATTTTGCATTATGTTGATCCAGAAATAACATCCATGTTTCTTTTGGCCCTGCTGACATTTCTTTGGCTGGGGATTGTGTGTGTTGGGAAATTAGTTTTGGAAGAACTAGCAAAGTAGCCAGTGTTTTGTTTTTTAATATGATTTAGCACTTTTTTGTTATTGGGTCATTTCAGTTGTGTTTGATCCCATTTGGGGTTCTCTTGGCAAAGATACTGGAATAGTTTGCCATTTTCTTCTCCAGCTCATTTCATAGATAAGAAACTGAGACAAACAGGGTTAAGTGACTTGCCCAGGGTCACACAGCTAGTAAGTATCTGAGGCTAGACTTGAACTCAGGAAGATGAGTCTTCCTGACTCCTGGCCCAGTGCTCTATGCACTGTGCCACCTGGCAGCACTTTTAATGATACATAAAAAGGGATAATTTGTAGAAGGCAGACTGCTAAAAAACTGGGTGAGGGGGCACGGAGAACTTCACAGGGGTACTGGCAAGAACAGAGCCTTGAAATAAAAGTTGGACATGAGAAATGCACAGAGGTGGGGGCTGTCATGACAAATGAAAACTAAATTCTCCAGTTTACTTGTCTACTACAGGGGATGACAATGAGGAATGAATTAAAGCTTTCTGTAGCTCTTGGCCCTCTCTCCATATACTACGCCACTTGCTTTCCACCCAAAGTCAAAATGGTGATGTTCTTTTGCGTGACAGCATTTCACCTTGGGATACGAGTACAAGTAACAATATCCTGATTCTTTGCAGAATGAATGGTTAATGATGGCTGAAAAGCTCAGGTGATTTGATCCTGGCAATACTGGGGTAAGGCCTGTTAGTGCCATCTTAATGTGGCCTTTTAACTCCACTGCATTCTATGACTGCAGGTGGCATTGGTTAATTTCACTAATAGTCATTTTTTCCTACCTGTGACTTTCATCACAAGGGGACTAGGAGGGAACTCGTGGCTGAATGAGTCCAAATCCATCACCACTAATGGCATAAAGCAATGCCTGCCCTCCTAACGATGACTCAGAAGCATTACCTTTACATGTGAACGACAGCATAGTATGATAGATTAGTAACTGAATAGGACTGAGATCACAGATCACAGGAGTGGAGGTTTAGAGACAGGAGGAATCTTCAAGGCCATCTAGGCAAAGCACTTTATTTTTAAAAGTAGAGAAAAGTCAGGCCCAGAAAGATAATGATTTGTCCAAGGTCACAAAGGTGGTAAATGGTCAAGCTGGATTTTGAACGTAAGTCATCTAACTCCAAATCCAACCCACTTTCCGCTGTAGCACACTGCCCACCCAAGAGACCTAAAATCAACCATTCGCTCTGACATTGGCTAGCTATGTGTCCTGGGCCAAGTCACTATGTCCTGTCTCTTGGTTTCTTCATCTGTGTCCCATTCTTTTTCCCCACAAATATTATTAGTAATAGCGATCAGAGATCATATCTATATGATGTTAATAGTTTTCAATAAACTTTCTCATAACATCTGATCCACCATGGTCCACTTATCTGAGAGCCATTAGTTACTGAAATATCCCATTTTCCTTCCAATTCATTGGAGTTCCTCTCCATTCTTTTGTGAAAATGGAGCCAGGGTTACAATATTTTTTTTTTTAAATGATCTATTGTATTTGGTTCTTTTTCTTTCTTCCGGGGGGGAGAGTGAGGCAAGCAGGGTTAAGTCACCTGCCCAGGGTCACACAGCTAGTGTTAAGGGTCTGAGGCTGGATTTGAACTCAGATCCTCCTGACTTCAGGAAAATGTTTTCTGTTAATGATGACTTTCTCTCTACTCTATAAGATGACTTGTGAGAGCTATAAAAAGAAGGGCAGAAGGTTGATCACCTGCAGAATGTGGTGACATCTGTGGCATCCTCAGCTCTTCCCTGTAGCTCACAGGTCCCTCCTCATGCCCCCTCCACCTGTAATCAATCAGTTGCCATCTTATCTTTTCTACTTATGAACCAGATCCCAAATCTTTTGCAGCTCAGGTTCCATGCTCTGCAAGAAGCCTTTCCTGATTCCCCCAATGACCAGAGCCTTCCTCTCCAAACTACTTTGTATCTAAGTGCTTTATATATACTTATATTTATTCATCATTATGTTTACACTGCTTGTATTTATATACATGCTCATTATCTCTCCCATTCGAATGTAAACTTCCTAACGCTACAGGCTATTTCATTTTTTTGTGCTTATTTTCTAACTGCAAAGCACATAGTAGGCATTGGACAAATACTTCATTTTGAATTTTTTTTTCTGCTCACATGATCACCATGCTAAATCAGTTTCTTCTTCCCTTTCAGCTATTTAACTAATTAAATCCTAACTGCACTCCCAGTTTTCAGACTCCTCTTTAATCCATGTGGCTTCCAATATAATCTCCCTAAAGCCAAAGAAAGTGTCCATGTTATTCCACTGATCAAGAACCCCAAATGACCACATATTGTTTCCAAGATTAAATACGAACTCTTCAGCATCAATGGTATAGCCTTTCACAATCAGGAATCCAGGCTTCCTTTTCAAATTTATTTCCCAACTTCCTTTACTCTAGGATCAAACCAAGCTCCCCTACTTATTATTTCACACATATCACATTTGATCCCTCATCCTCCTGCATTTGAACAGAATGAACCTTCTCCCTACCCCATGACTGCAATGTTCTCACTTCTTATCTTTGCCTTTTGGGCATATCACTTATTCAAGGTCTTCCTTGATATTTCCCATCCTATTGGTAGTACTTTTTCCTTCTCAAAATTAATTGTATTATTTGGTAAATACTTTGAGTTCACTTATCTGTGTACATGGTGCTTGCTCAATCCTCACTTGAATGTAAGCTCTTTGAGGACAGGAACTGTTGATGTGTGTGTGTGTGTGTGTGTGTGTGTGTGTGTGTTTTCCTTCTGTCTTTGTATTTTCAGCATCTAGCTCAATAACTGGGATATAGTGAATACTTAAGAAATGTTTATTACCATATAGCAAATTAATTTTAAATTAGAAATATCTCACCAAAACTCATTTTGTCAAGAAAAAAAAAATCTCCTGTTAAGAAGTGGTGAGTAATTTGTGCCCATTAGGAAGCTAGAGGTTCTATCACAAAACCATTCCAGGCATGGGGTATTTATGAATGGGGTACAATGAAAACACATACACCCTGTGTAACAGTGTAGATCCCGGAAAAGAGCGCAGACTGGAGGCTGATAATTTGAACTCAAATCCTGCTTTTGTTAATAGCTACCTGAGTGATTCTGAACCAATCATTTAATCTTGTTGCACAACAATATCCTCACCTGTAAAATGACAGGTGAGTTGCGTTATACGACCTCTGAGTTCTCTTCTGGCTCTCGAGCTATGATTCTCTAGAGGGAGGCAGGATCATGTATTTCTCTGGGTGGGAGTAAGGAGGTTTTAAAAGTAAAATAAGTCCTGCTTCAACTCCGATGGACAGACAACTGTGATATCTTCTGCACTGGTATGGAAGAATTCTGTGATGAGAATGTAGAGAAGGGTGAGTACTGATGATGAGGATAAGGTGTAGTTGTTTTGCACTGTAATGGACTGCAAACCAAACTCCATAGGAAAGTTATTGATGCCAATAAAAACAAAGATCCTTTCATGCTGAGGTATCTGATGCCAGATTTCATCCCCCCAGCAATTCTTCAAAGGGAGAACTGTTCCAAGCAGGGTTTCTAATGGAATGTTGGCAGTGACTTAGTGGAGCAATAGTCCGTGGTTCTCACTTCACCATATTCCTTCATTGTAACACACTCATTAATACAAAAGACATTATGGTGGTTTTGCAGTGAACCTGACAGCAAGAAGTCTCTGCCCGGATTGAATTTGCTTCAATCTATTTATTTCATAGAACACCCTTCACCCCAAGTACCTATATTTTTTGGGGGTAGAAATACATAGAACAAAAATCATTAAGAAAAAAATTTAGTTGTTAGAGATTGATGATGGAAATCAGAGTTATTGGCTGCAGAATTCCTGGCCACAGCACAAAAAAAAAGGATATATGCTCCAACTATTTCCTAGGAGCAAAAAATTAATGTGATCCTAGAATTTCTGCTGAAATATTATTTGTCCTCAACTCTAACCCTTGAAAATGACTCCAGCATATTCCACCACTGAGATTTCTAAGCAATCAATGGACTCACCTAGTGGTCAATTTCTAGTTTACCATACTTGAAAAAAAAATGTAAGTGTGATCATGTGGACAGGGAAGTCATATCGATCCTTTGGTGATGCCATAGAATGAATGAAAATTGGCTTTTATGATAGTAGGAAAAGATCAGTTTAGCTGTGATATAGATGTGGATAAACTGGAGTAGTCTATAGCCCTTGGGCACTTAATAAATGTTTGATGGCTGACAAAAGACTCAAATATGATTTTATCTTTATGACTAGTTGGTGACTATTATCCTCTCCAGATAGAAAGGATTTAGCACAATTGATTACTATACTCTTTTACTGAGCCTTTACAGCAAGGTTTACTCTGGAAATGGACTTCCATCCCCCCATTCTTCATGATGATCCCAATGTTTCCCTTAACATAGGATGGGAATTTACACTTTTTTTTTTGTTTTCCCCTTTGCAAGGTGACTCTGAACATTCCCAGCCTGCTTCATTATGGTGTAGAATAATATTTTCCTCATTTTGCCCTTTAAATCTTGCGGGCTTTCAGATCATGATGGCAAAATTAATGATCAACAGCCAGCATCTAATAAATATTCACCTCCATGAGGGACATACAAATTAGCAAGTCTGATGTCATGAAACACTTAGGCCTTTATTAACCACCTTATTCTGTGGTCACTTACATAGAAGTCAATCAACCTGGATTCCTTTCCTGAAATGCATGCAAGACAAATGATACAACCTTATATGAATATTTTACATGTGGTTTTTAATGCCTAGAGGTTCATCATAAATATATTCTGCCTTTTTCTAATGGTCATCATTGGCAGAATTTCAGTCTATGTCTAATTATTTAATTTTTCCCCTGGAAGTGTGTATGTATCTATTTTCCAGGTGTTTTAGAGCTCACTTGAATGACCAAAAAGAAATGTTATTTTCATAGAAAATGGTGGTCACCAAAAAAAAAATTGATATTGAAGATCACCCAAAAGGCAATTGAAAGATGTGTTTTGGCTATAAACAAATTGTTACTACATCATCATCATCATCATCATCATCATCATCACAACTAGCATTTATATAATACCTATTACATGACAGGCACTGTGCTAAATACTTTACCACTATGATCTCACTTGAACTCCACAATAACCCTATGTGGTAGGTGTTATTATTATCTGCAATTTGCAGGAAAGGAAATTGAAGAATACAGAGTTTGTGACTTGCCAAAGAGTCACACAGCTAGTGAGCGTCTGAGGGCTAAATTTGATTCAGGTCCTTTGGAATCCAGGGAGTCAGTGCCCTATCCATTTTGCTAGCTATGGTTAGCATTTATATAGTGTTTTTAAGATTTGCTCAATGTTTTATAAATATTATCTTATTTGATCTTCACAATACCCTGGGAAGTAAGTGCCATTATTATCCCAATTTTAGAGATGAAAGAATTAAGGCAAATAGAGGTTAAGTGAGTTGTCAAGGTCACACAACTCGTAGTTATCTGAGGGCAGATTTGAATTCTGTTTTCCTGACTCCAGGTCCAACATGTTATCTACTGTGTGAACTAGCTATCTTTATAATTCTATTATAAAACCTGCCAGTCAAAAAAGGCATACTCTAAAAAGATGATGGACTGGTTTTATATTGAGTGTGGGCAGTAATAAATGGGCAGCTTGCTTGTACTATTGATTTCCTCATGACATCAAGATTACTCAAGAGATATGTCTAGCATTTTGGTTAGATCCCCATGGTGAAATTCTGTCAGATCACAAACAAAAGTTGTGAAGGACAGACGGGAATGAGAGGATTTGCTCCTTTGGAAGGAAGACCTGTACCACCGAGACCACAGTTACATTGGGATACTGAAACCTCCTAGTATGGAAACTTAGAAAAGGGAGACTAGTGGACAGAGGAGGATAATCTATCTTTTGCTCATGCATTTTCTTTCTTTGCATCTACAAAGCCCTCTCTCTCCCACTTCACCTTCTTAATCCCTTCCCATTCTTTAAAATTCAACTCAGATGCTACCTTCCCCATGAAATCTTTCCTTATCCCTCTTGTCTATAATATCTATTTCCCATCAAAAAAAAAAGTCTCAAGATACGCTTTCCTACCAAGAAGCATCTCTCCAATGGATTTGCCCTGGTGAACTGCATCAGGCAACAGCTGCTGTTTATTGTTTATTGAATAATGTTTTCAATGTTTATTCAATGTTTATTGAATAAAATATTAATATTAGTTTAAAAGATGTACTTCGGTTATTTTGTGGTTTTCCAAGCAACCAAGAAGAAATGATGCTATCTCATTCTAATTTTATGGTAGGTATTCAGTCTTTCAACTATTATTCAGTCTTTCAACTATATGTGGTTAAATGACAACAATTTGGGTACTTGATCCCTGATGGAGTTCACAGTCTGTCTCTCCTCCTCACCCCCTTATTTTAGTAGATGGTCAGTCAGTTAGTCAATCAATATACATTATTAACACCTACTGCATGTCAGGCACTGTAGTAAATGGGTTGGTGTTTCAAGGTTGTCACGGATAACAAATTCATCCTCCTGAAGTCAAGCTGTATTTAGCTTGCTCCTCACATGAACACGCAGTCTTCCTCTGAGTTCACACTCAAGGTCTCTGCAGGTTGTCAGTGCTTGCCAAAGTTTCAACCTTTGAGGACCCATGGACATCTCCAGGGCACCAGGAAGAATCATCAAAGCAGCTCTTTAGCAGAGGAATACAGTGATTCTTCATGATTCAGTTCCAGAGCATGAATTCATTAATCTGAACACCTCCTCCATGAAACCATTAATTGTCCAGCACTTATACCTATCATCTGTTTTTCAGTCATTTCAGTTGTGCCCAACTCTTCACGACCTTATTTGGGGTTCTCTGGGCAGAGATAATGGAATGGTTTTCCATTTCCTTTTCTAGCCCATTTTACATACGAGGAAATGGAGTGCAGCTAGTAAGTATCCGAGTCTGAATTTGAAATCAGGAAGCTGAGTCTTTCTGACTCTAGGCCTGTCACTCTATCCGCTATGCCACCTAACTGCCCTATACCTGCCATTAGTCCAACCAATCTGACCTCCTCTTCAAATCTCAATGACAGAATCATAATAGTTTTCAAAGGGACCTCAAGTCCTGTAGTCTACCCATACTCAAAATAAGAAACTCTCCTACTAGGTGTCTGATAAGTAGTCATCCAGCCTTTATTTAAAAACTCTAGTCAGGGGGAGCCAACTATTTCCTAAGACAGCACGTTCTATTTTTAGGGAGCTCTGTTAGGATGTTTTTGGATAATTTCATAATAACAAGCCTTAATTTACATCTTTGTAACTTTCATCCATCATTCAAGATTGTTGATATCTACACCAGTGCTTATTTCCACATCTAGCACAGAGTAGGCACTTATTAAATATCTGTTGACTGCCTGACTGGTGCCTATTTTGTATGATTTGTTTTCCAAATTTGTCGTAGTCAATTACAAGTTCCTTAAAAAAATATTTTATCATTATCTAACTCCAAGGTGCCCAACAATGTGTTATGAAACCAATGGAGACTTAATTACCACTGACTGATATGTCAATCAGATAATAACATAAAAATGCAATTTGGGACAGTGCATGCTAAATTATTATTTCTCTGAACATCGTCACCATGGGAAACAGCATTTTGACAGATTGGGGCAGGCAAACAAAACAAAACAAAATGGAAAAAAAAACCTGCTTTATTTTCTTGTGCCGTAATGCATAAATAAATACATATAGTAAGAGATACATTGTTTTCCAAAGAGCCTTATTACTTTTATTTCCAATTTTTGTCAAAAAATTATAAAATGCTATGAACTATACATATGTGTAAAATACTATGAAATACACATTTGTAGAAAATACTATGAACTATACATATGTGTATATAATGTATATATCTCTGTGTGTGTCTCTATCTATCTATCTATCTATCTATCTATCTATCTATCTATCTATCTATCT
>NW_020950915.1:0-18992 GCF_900497805.2 Vombatus ursinus
AGGAATATTTTACCTCATTTTCAGTAACTCTGGCAAAGTACAAAATGTGTTGTCTTTAATGTATTTGCTAGTTTGTGAAAAGATGGAGAGAAGTGGGCTGGAAGGGAAAGTTTAGGAGGGCTAAAAACTGAATGAGTGGTTATGTCCAAAGAGCCATCAGCTAACAATTTTTCTGACCAGAATCTAAGTTCCTTGAAGGCAGTCTCTTTCTTTTTTTGTCTCTAAGTCTCTAACATCTTGTACAATGTTTGACATATATAGTAGCTACTTAATAAATTCTTCTTGAGTAATTGATTGACTCATTGTCAACTGTGAAAGTTACAAAGGTGCAAATTGAGTTTGATGAAACAAATAAACAGCAACATCAACAATTCCTAATAATTATAATCTATCCAAAATGGAAAAGCCTGCCTTGGAATTTAGTAAGTTGATTTCCTTTTGAGAGATCAAAGACAAGGATGGATGGATGGATGATGATAATGACAATGACAAGAATAGCTCTTCTATAACATTTTAAAGAATGCAAGTACTTTACACAAGTATCTCTTTTGTTCCTCACAACAACTATGTGAGGTAGGTACTATTGTTATCCTTATTTTATGATGAGGAAACTAAGGATGAAAAACCTAAAGGGCTTGCCCAGGGTCACACAGCTAATAAGTGACTGAAATAAGATTCAAACCCAGGTCTTCCTGACTCTAAGGGCAAAAGGCTCTCTACTCTGCTACCTAGCAATCACAGGATGAATAAGCACTTGATAAGAACTTTTTAAAAGTTTCTGGTACATAGCAGGGGCTTAATAAAGGACTATTGCTTATTTGGTTGTTGATAAGCATACGGAGGGAATTTAATGAGGGGGAATACATACACACATATGCCTACATATGTGTATATATAAACACTATACATATAGACAAAATTATATGGAGAAACTATATATGTAGAGGGAGGAAGAGAGAAAGAGACAGAGAGAAGAGAGTGTGTGTCTCTGAGGTACCTTCTAATTCTGAAATTCATATGCTATTTCTAAATCTTATACATACTATGGTGGTGATGGGGATGTTGGGGGCATATTCCTTTTTCTCTATTAAAATCTGGTAACTGAAAAATAGAACAGCATCTCCTGTCATGGCTGCGTCATTTTGAATGCCTCTTGAAGATGGTCTATATAGAAAAAAAAAAAAAAAAAGACTATTGACTTTCCTCAAATACTTTCAAAGAGCTGACCAAGAAAAAATTGTAAATGAGAGATGGCCATGAAGCTTGATGAGGAAATAAAGGCACGAAGGTGTGAGACTTCAGCAAATGTTATTCTAGACCAAATAGGATACCACCTCCAAAGAAGCAAGTGTCAGGAAGACATTTGCTAATCTTCTAGCCTAAATGGGCAGAAGCCCTTTCTCCCCAAGCAGCCAGGGAGGCTGGCCCACTTGACCTGCCTAGGCTTGAAAGTCATTTCTAATGTTCCCTTAGAAATGTAGGACTTAGCCATTCAACAAAGTGAATTCAGGCTATTGATATTCACACAATGGGCCCCATCTAAGACTTTCATGGGCAGGGATGCTTAATTAGAATACTTTGTTTTCGCATAATGCTTTTCATCTAATTAAAAATAATTCTATACCCTATTATCTTTATTACCAATTTTCACATTTATTAGAAAGAAGCAGAGGAGCAAATGGGAAAAGGAAAGAACTGGCCTAAGTTTCCTTGGGGACATATTTTTTTTTAAATCAGCTCAACAAAAACTTTTAAATCTGAGGGCTTAGGAGGGGAAATAGAGCTTTGTGGTCCAGTAGGATTCATATAGGCTTAGGAGGCAGAAAACTTGAGTTCAAATCGAACCTTTGCTGCTTCGTCTGTGTGTGGGGCTGAAGAAGTCACTAAACTCCCTCACCTATAAAGGATGAGGATTTTCCCAGGGCGGCTGTCAAGTTCCTTCTAGCTTTAGAGAAATGTACAATCTGAGCTCGATTACGAAGTGTGATCAAAATATGAAGTATGCATCATTGGTAGAAAATAGATGCTTTTAATATGGGTAAGTCATGTGCCTATATCATGTGTCATACTAATAAAAAAAGAGAGCAATGGGTTTTAAAAACAACTGCAATCCATCCATCAACAAGCACTTATTGAGTGCCTCCTGTGTACTAGGCATTGGGCATATAATGACAAAAGTGGAAATTATGCCTGTTGTTGAGGAACTTATAATCAAGGAAAGGAATACATTTGCAAATATAGGTGTATATGTGTGTGTATGTATATGTATTTGTACGTATTTGTGTGTATACACATATGCATGCCTCTCTCTCCATACATATGTGTGTGTGTGTGTGTGTGTGTGTGTGTGTGTGTGTGTGTGCATTTTGTGAAATGCACATTTACCTATGCATCTATGTGTGTATTGGAAATGAGGACACCAGCGGCTGGAAGAATCAAGAAAATGAATATCAATGGTTCTGGTTGACCTAAGTCTTGAAGAAAACCATAGAAAGCCATTAGTAGAGCTGAAAGACATTCTAGGCATGGAAGTGGCCAATGCAAAGACATAGAGTTGGAAAATGGACTGTGTTGTGCATAAAAAAGGGGAAGAATACTGATCTGAATGGACTGTATTATGTATGAAGGGGAATAATTTCTAATGAATATGTGAAGGAACAGTGCCTGGAGGGGCACAACTGAAACTGGAGATGGTCATCTTGATAGAAACATTATATTACCTTCCAGACTCCTGGAAATGGTTGATTCATGTATCAATCAATTAAAAAAATATTCATTAAGCACCTATTATGTTCCAATTCACCGTGCTACATATGCCTTCTGCAGCGATCAAAAATGCACAAGATTTCTCCATAGGGAACAATGGCTAATATGGATATTAGTATGTACATACCAACATATGTATGCAAATATATAACTATGTATGTATACATATATATATAGATATAGATATGCACATTTTTGGAAGCCATATAAAGTAGGAAGCTATTTATTAATGCTCTTTTGCTCTTATTCGTCCCCTGACAAGTGATTTATTTTCTATGACTATAAGTTTATTTGTCCCCTGTATTTGCATATTTTTGTCAGGTTCACTAAAGTTGATGTCTACCCTTAGTCTCTGATGGACAGAATGAACCCAGCTTCTGAAGAAAATACTTAGAATTGTCAGCATTAAGCAAGGTTTTGTTTTTTTATATAATCTACTTCACAAATACGTGTCCATTTTTATTGTCCAGGTGGTGACTCGCTGATCAAATAGTCTTGACCAAAAGAAAAGTGAGATTTTGACAGGCAGGCCCTTCAAAATCAATTTTACTATTGCTATTTAGCAATGAGGGAACGCTTTTGCCTATAGTTGGAATCTTTGGTGCCCAAGATCCAAAGGATTAAATTCAGGCTCTCTGCTGACTGCTCAGTGATGCTATGGCTATATAGGTCTAAGTCACTTGACTTTGCTCTTCTGCAAATGCAACACTGCTTTATTCAAATTTACGGGCTTATTTGAGAGGTAACTAAGGTAAAATATTTAGGATTAAGATAAAAGAGGTACTACAAAACATTAGGACCCTGATGTCATTTAAAGAATCATTTAGGACATTTGGGTGATAGCTACTAAGGATCACTATAGTTTTTATATAATTCATTGATTAACTTTTGGGGAGTGTTTTATCTTTGAATCTTCCTTACGGTACATTAACGCCTTGGCCCAGATCTGTACATAAAGGAATAGATGATACAGTAAAGGTGAGCTGGGAAGAACTTCTGGAAGGACTTGAAGACTATATTGAGGAGTTTAAGCTTTACCTTGGAGGTAATGGGGAGGAATGTTTCTTCCAAGGAAATAAACAAAATGGAAGCTTTCATTTTAACTTCCAATATTTTTATTATCAATCCAGGAATCAAAAATCACATCTATTAAACAGCTGCTATGTACCAGGCACTGTGCTAGCCCTGGGCACACAAAGCCAAAGTGAAGAACTCCCTAGACTCACAGAACTTAACAGTCAATCAGGAGAGAGCATATATATAAGTAAATAAATACAAAATACATACATAAAAAGTCCCAACATTTGTTGCATGTGAAGTCCCCAGTTTCTCACAGGAGGTAGAAAAGCCTC
The DNA here is from genome assembly GCF_900497805.2 of Vombatus ursinus. Taxonomy (NCBI): domain Eukaryota; kingdom Metazoa; phylum Chordata; class Mammalia; order Diprotodontia; family Vombatidae; genus Vombatus; species Vombatus ursinus. The sequence goes on from NW_020950915.1 coordinate 4,119, forward strand.
ATGTAAGATGAGGAGCTTGGGCTGGATGACTCTTGAGGTTCCTTTCATTTCTATTTCTGCCATGACGATGATCCCAATGCAGTAGGTGGCACTCTTGTTGGGCCTGGATGAAAGTAAGTCTTAGAAGAGGTGGAAAGGAGAATCCAGGCATGAGAGACGGTTTGCACAAAGGAGATAGAAGGTTGTATATGGAAGGAGGTCAATGCATATTAAGTGGAAGGCAGATTGTAAACGACTACAAATGCCACCCAGAGAAGTTGTATTGGGTCCTAGAGGTAATAAGGACGCCATTGGAATTTAATAAGCAAGGAAGTGATATAGCTGTCCCCATACTGTAGGAATACCGTTTTGGCAGCTTTGTGGGGAAATGCATTGAAGTCAAGCCAACGGGCATTCTCACGGTCCTCCTATGTACCAGACACGATACTAAATACTTCTGAAAAAAAGGAGAAAGGCGTCTGGGAGATTAATTAGACGCTATTGCAATAGTCCATAAGAGAACAACATAAATATATGAATATTATAAGAGGCAGGCATCTGTAACCATGCCATAATCTTTGAAACACATTGGAGTCTTGTCTGTAACAGCTAGTGGCCGGGAAGAATAGGCAGAAACCAAAAAAAGCTAGCTTATTGTCCCGTGGAATAAAGAACTGGAGGATGTTAGTATGGGGTAATTTGTCTAAAAGGAAGCTCCTGTATGCCAGAAGAGGAGGTGGACGACTTCAAGGAATAATAGAGAGTATCCTTTTGCTAAAAGGCTCCCCTGATAGACTGGTCTCTCCTGACCGACACTTTTTTTTTTTTTCAACTGCTTTAGCATGCTAAGGTTACCCAGCGCCTCTTTTATTTAAATCCTTAGGAGTTAGACACAATTAAGGCAACTAACAACTGCATTAGCAATGAGGAAACGAATGGAATTGAGTTCATTTTGACTCCAGAGAGAATTTCAATGCAGATTCACTGGCAAAGAACGAATTCTCATAGCTATTCTTGGCATTTCAAATGTTTGTGTAGCACGTCCCTCAACCATCACGAGCTCTCCTAATAGACCTTTCGTTGGTGACTCAGGCAATTACCCCATACCACTGGCATACTTCAAGTGGGACTCCCAGCCCTCATCTCAGAGACTTTAGAATAATGAGATGGGCAGATGAGCTGCCACAGTGAAAAGTGGCATGGAGAAGAGAGAATCGGATATGGGATTGGAAAGACCTCAGTTTGCTTCCTGCCTCGGACATTGGACCAATAGATTGAGAGGGAAAGGGGGCCTTGAATGTGATGCAGTTCAGACACCTTGTTTTACAGATGAGGAAAGTAAGGCCCAAAGGGATGAAGTGGTTTGCCCATTGGTACATGGATCCCCAGAGTCAGTATGATATACTGGGGAGTGTGGGGTCCTCAAATGAGAATCTAAGGCCTGAAGTCCAATGTCAATTCTGTGTCTGACTACCCATGTAGCTTTGGGCAATTTACCCTCTCTGGGTCCATCTGCAAAATGAAGAAGCTGACTAGTTAGCATCAATACCCTTTTTAGCCCTCAATCCATTCTCTTATCATCCAAATCAAGTGCCATTAGCCCATGTCACATTCCTGCCACCAACTTCTCCCCTAAAAGAATATAAGCTCTTTAAAGGCAGAGACTGGCTTTGGATTTGTATCTCCAATGCCTAACACAGGGCCTGGCACATAGTAAATACTTCATGCACGATTTTAGATTGATTAGTAGCTGTGTGACCTTGAGCATGTGACTCAAGCTCTCTGAGATTTAGTTTCCTGATCTATAAAAGGAAGACGATAATACCTCTACTACCACACAGAGACGCTTGCAAACTCTAATGTGGTAGCAAATACCCAATGTTTCATGGTCCTTAAAGCACTCTAAATGTCAGCTACTGTCGTTGTTGTTGTTACTTGAAATATGAGTCATATGTGAGTCACAAAAAAGATACACAATTAATGAGAATTAGCCGAGTTAAATCACTTGCTTTATTTTATTTGTCCCCAAACATTTCCCACCACATTTTTTTAAAAGAAAAAGGCTAGAAAATGATTCCTACCTGGCACAGAGTAGACAACTAGCAGTTTTGGAGTGAGGGACAAGGTGAAATGATGTCTAAGAGGCAGGCTTACAAAAGACATTTCCTGTGCACATATCCAATTTAAGTTTCCCTAAAATTAACTGCAGAAAAGACAAAGGGACAGATAAAGAATAAGCATTTATATGACAACTGCTATGTACCAGGCACTATGATAATTGTTTGTTGCTGTTGTTATTTTTTCCAAATATCATACCATGTCATCCTTACAACAACCCTGCAAGATAAGTGGTATAATTATGACCACCACTTCATTTGACATTTCAGGAAACCGAGGCAATTAGGCATTAAGTGACTTGTTCAGGGTCACACAGCTAGTATCTGAGACCAGATTTGAACCTAAGTCTTCCTGACTACAGGCCCCAGGACTCTGTCCATTGTACTAACAGTTACTTCTGGTTGGATAAGGGGTTATGGAGAGAGAGAGAGAGTTGGCGGTGTAAGGAGATGAGTAATCTTTCTAAAATTAAGCAATTGGCGGTTTTGTCGCTTGCTCCATCTATCTGCTTTTGATCAGCACATTTATGTCACAAGCTTCACCTCTGCTTTGACAAGATGATTTCCCTAATCTGATGCTGTCCATCAAAGGCTTGTTGCAGGTTTTTGAGGATTAAAAATAGAGGAGCAAAGCACGGGTAAATTGCAGGAATTAGCTGAGGTTTCAAACATAGTTTCTCTTCTTCCAATCAGTTGCAGGAGGATGAGAAAATTGGACCATGTATAAGAATTCTCTCAAATTTTGACTAGCCAGGTGACTCATAGCAAGTCACAACTTCTCTAAGCTCCACTTGTCTCAATGGTGCAGTGGGGGTTGTGATTCTCGTAGTACTAACCACATGAGATTGATGCAAGAATGAAATAGAATAATGCATGTTAAGAGTTTTAAAAATCTTAAAATGAATGAATGAATGAAAAAGCATTTATTAAGCGCCTACTGTGTGTCAAGCAGTATGCCACGGTCTAGCAATACAATCCAAAACATTGAGAGCACTTTCTCTCTTGGAGCTCACAATGAAATTAGTCAGGGAAACACAGAAAAGAGAGTCAAGCTGAGGGGGCAGACAGAGTTTTCTAGGTTGCTTCATTAGGTCCTTGATATATGACTACTGGTCATCATTATCATCATCATCACCACCATTATTATTAGCAGAGTTTGATAGTGATTAGAAAGCTACCCTCCAACCCAGGAAGGCCTAGATTCAAGTCCTACCTCTAATCCATACTGGCTGCATGCTGGGTAGTTTGCTTAATCTCTCAGTGCCCCAGCTGACTCTCCAAGAATGGATATCGTTGAGAAGGTGTTGACCTCCATTTGTGGAAGGAGCATTGCCACCCATGAGTGTCCTATATTGATGAAATCACAGGTCCGGGTCCTATCTCTATTAATAGCAACACAATTGTCAATGTTGTTGATGTTCTTAGATGGCTATGAGTCAGATGACACTCTCCCAAGGGCTGAAGTTGAGGACCACACAGGGCACAAGAGGGGTCCATCTGAGTCCTCAGTAGGTTGTGAGGCATCACAAACAAGGAATGAAGTGGTAAGGAATGTCATCAAAGCAATGGGTGGCCAGATTCACAAAAGGCATGGTCTCCTTGGGAGAGCTGGGTCCAACCTGTGAAGAGCCCTTTCAGTCTCTGGCCAATTGCCAAGGAAATGAAAGGTAGGCGTCCACCATATTGGATCAATCACTTGTGCTGAAGGTCTGAGGAGGACATGGGCCAGAGTGGCATCAGAAGGTGTAGAGACTATCACCTGCTTTCCTGGAGGGAACCCCCACCTCAAGGAGGTCACTGCTCCACTCAGTACATCAGCATCATCATTACTATCATCACAATCATCTGACCAAGGTATCTATGACCTTTTTCTAATAGCCTGGTTTATTGGTGTGACAGCATTACCACAAGATTTTCATGAAAATGTTGCCTTGGAAATGTGAAAATATTATGGAAATTTGAGTTCTTACAGTTGTCTAATCAAAAGTATGGTTTATTTGGAGCTTCTTAGGAGCTAGGAAGACTACCTAAGTAAAGATTCAACTGGGCCAAATTACAGACTTCAAACGGGTCAACTCCACCTTCCTATTAAGAAAGCAAAGCAGATTTTTATCCAGGAGCCCTACTTCATTATTTTGCAATGTTTTGGAGGATACCATTTAGAGACATAATATCTCTTCACACCCTCACAGCATGTAGTCTCACTGGGAGTAAAAAAGATGCAAGTGATTCAGGATCTTAGGAAATGCTTTATAGCTCTCCATTTTCTGTATCAAGTGATTAAGGCAGGTGTTTGTTTTGTTAATATTCAAATCCTTCATTTTGAATGCCAAATTTCATTTGGGGTGAGACAGATTGCCTCAACTTCATTCATTCATTCGTTCATTCATTCAGTTTTTATGAAATGTCTGCTATGCATCAGGGACCATGCTAGGCATTAGCCAGTAAACATTTATTAGGTTTCCAGTATGCAGAGGTAATAGGGGACCTGCAAAGTTTAGATTATGTATGCTCCCTGCCTTCATGTGGCTTACAGTCTATTAGAAATAGCTATGAGAAACAAGTAAAAGCAATTGTCCCATGAAGATCACATTGGAGATTTGCTGTGAGACCTGAGACCAGGGTTCAAGTCCTGCCTCTGACATATCCAAGTTCTCAGACCCTGACCAAGCCCCTGACGCTCTCATAGCCAAGTATCAAACCCTCTTAAGTTGCCAAGATCTCTTTTATCTACCTCTAGAGAGGAAATTCCTTACAAGGAGTTCTCTAGTTGGCACGTCCTGTGAAAATCATGATAAAATAGCACATATCTCATGGGGATGTTTCAAGTATAAAATAACACAAAAATACGACAACCTTTTGAAATTCTTAAAGTGTTACATGATAAATACCAGCTTTTAAAAATATTTTATGATTATCATTATTAATATTATTTTCATTATTATCTTGGGGAATCAAGGTTGTCAGAAAGTGTTAATTCAGAAGGATGGGCCAATTGTGGGGATTCATTTTGCTTGACTACGTGTATTTTTTACAAGGATTTTTCTTTGCTTTTCCATTTTGTTTTTCTAATAAGGGCATGAGTGTGCAAGAGGGAGGGAAAATAAATGCTTATTGATTAAAAAAAATAAAGGATGGGCCAGAATTCTGTAGACAATGAGTGGAAGGGAAGGCATTGCCAGGATAAGGCAGAGATATGGGGAAGAGACTCTTATACATGATAGTTGTGGTTGCACCAAAGAAGAAAAACAAGGCAAAATATTTTGTTTTCTATCCTGGAAAAAAAGAAAATTCAGAATGAGAAACTGAGTCTTCAAGTATAAGAAGAGATGTTGTATAGCTGATGTAAAGGGGCTTGCCTTGCCCCCTGAACATCCCATGTCACCTAACCTGGAGGCACTTTGCTTCACAGAATTTTCACAACATGGGTGAAAGTCACCTCTGATTGATTGGGTAGCTGGAACAGCTATAGCTTAAAAAAAAAACAACAGAAAAACAAAAACTAACCAGACTGACACAGTGACACAGTCCCTTTACACACAGCACTAGTGCCATGAACTTTACTGGGAGGACAAATAACCCTCTCTCTCTCTTTTCTTTTTTCTTTTTTAGACCCTGTGGCTGGGGTGTTTGTTTTCTGTTTCATTTGTCCTCCTCAGTTTCAGGTGCTGGCTGTTTTAATGTTAAATTTGTATAATAAATCCATGACTAATAAATTATCAGAACTAAATTAAAATAAATGGAACATATTTAGATACATGCACAGAAGCATATATACATATACGTATATTTACTATATGCATGTATATATTCTTTCTTAATACACACATCTCTATTTCCTTATGTACATATATGTGTACATATGAAAATGTGTTTCTGTTCTCTAGATCAACAGGACTTCATGGAGTGTCATTTTCTTGCAGGACATGAACAAGAAAACTCACAACTCCTCAGTACAACCTCACCCTAGCACTCCTCTTGCCCTCTGATTGGAGAGGGTGGAAAGTGAACATTGTAGAACTCCTCCCAGATCTTCCATGTAATGATGGTGTTCAGGCAGCCATCTCCTCAATGCTGCACTCCTGAACTTTCTCGTGCTCCTCCTGGTCCGGGCACTCCCTCCTCCACTGTTCCTCCTCCCCCACTTTAGCTTCTTATGCGTTGTCTTCTCCCATAGACTGTGAACTCTTTTAGAGTAGGAGCCGTGTTTTGCCTTTCTAAGTATCCCCAGCACTTAGTATGGTGTCTGGCACATTGTTATATAATGGTAATAGTTAATAGATATGTTTGAATGACAAGAGATAGATAATTAAGGGGGGGAGTTGGAAAATTTTATTTCATAAAACTCCCAAGTGAGAATTCCTTATACCAGGGGCTATGACAAAGTAAGAAATTTGTGCAGTCACATAGGCTGGTGTGTCTACATGTCTTTGTATATATACAGAAACATGCCTCTATGTATATGTGTATATAAATATATGTTTATTATATTAAATAACATTGCTCTCCTTTTCAAATACACTTAAAATGTTATTGGTTGGCGAAAAGGTCAAATACACATTTTACGGTCACTTTAAAGTATCTCTGTATTTCACAGCCTCCAATCTAAATGCTAATCTAAATTCAATAATCACATTTTTGCTAGATCACAGCAAGCCACTTTCCAAAGTACAAAATGAAGCACACAAGGAAAAAAATAAAGGAAGAGATTAAAGGAGGAAAGAAAAGGCCAGCTATTGCTCAACAAGAAAGACTCTAAACCATGAAAAGCTAAATCAGCCACCACACCTCAACAACACACAGGTCATCCAAACAGAACTAGACCAAGGGCAAAGGAAATACCAAATATAGGGAAAGAAGGAAGGAAGGAAGGAAGGAAGGAAGGAAGGAAGGAAGGAAGGAAAGGAGGGAAGGAGGGAGGGAAAAGTCAATTAGTTCTAGGTGGGTTTGTTTAAGTCTCTGGTACAAAGTTTTTGTTGTTTATCTTTTTGTGAACTCACAAGAAAAACAAAGAGGTCTCATAAATGGTCTCCAATGTCAGTTCAACAACCCAAAATAATATGTATATAGCACTTTAAAATTTGCAAAGTTCTTTTTTTTCCAATATTATCTTTGTAAGCCTCATAAGTAATCTCCAAGGTAGGTGAATTTAAGATCCTCATTTTCATATGAGGAAACTGAGGCTGAGAATTTAAGTGACTTGGTCAAAGTCACAGGGCTAATTTGTGAGGCAGGAGCTGAATCTGGGGCTTCTGACTCCAGATCTGTAGAACACCACCTAGAACACCACCTGGTTGCCTCTCTGGAGCACATTCCATGCAGGGCAAAGATGCAAAATGGGGTAATGCTTTTTGCTTCTAGGATTATTTTTGGTCCCTTTGTTTTTAGGAAAATCAATGAATGAGCATTTACTAAGCACTTAATATATACTATAGCCTTAGGGATTAAAGATAAAAAGCCAGCATTGCCTGCCCTCAAAGAGCTTCCATTCTTTGAAGAGAAGAAAACATGAAACCCATCCACTCATCTGAAGAATTGAAAAAAGAGCTACTTATAAACGGAAGCCATTTTATAATTTTACATGATCATGACAGTTTACAGAAAGTTATGATTGGAAGGGCCACTAGAGAACATCTAATCTGCTACTTTGAGAATGGGGTTACTGAGGCCTAGAGAGCAGAAGCGCCTGGCCCAATGTTCAATTCATTAAAAAAAAAAAAAGGTATAAAGCGGTTACTTGGCCCCAGGCATTGTGCTAAGCCCTGGGCAGACAAAGTAAAAATCAAAACCACTGCTCCCCTCCTTAAGGTTCACATACCAAAGAGTGAGATGGTGACAGACCCGCAGCTGGAGTCAAATCAGGGCACCTGATTCCTGGGCCCGGGCTCTTTGCTTTACAAGGTACTGCCTGTAGCCTGGTGCATTTCGCAGCAATCAGGGATGGGGTGGATCTTTTTGAGCAAAGGTGTGGTGCCAATCACAGTCTAAAAACAGACATGTAGACAGCAGCAGGCTCTGCAGATCAGAGCTGAATCAAAATAAATCATTCTTCCACTAGGACATGCTCAGAAATACATCAGCTGTCTTGTTGTCTGTCCACTGATCAGGCCTCTGTGTAAGCAAAATTCAAGACCCTGCATACAATCCCCAGTCATAATAACGGACATTAACCTAGCAAGTTAAGGTTTGGGAAGCAATTTTTACACATTATCTCCTTTCATTCTTACCCTGACCCTCTGAAGGATATAGTGTTATTAACCCCATTGCATAGGCAGAAAAACTGAAGATCAGGGAATTTCTGAAAAACAGGATGCAATGTGGTACATTTGAGTCAACAGGGAACTTGGAGTGACAGGCCTATTGGCTATGTGACCTGGCATGAGTCCCTTAACTTTTTTGGATGAAATCTCACTTTTATCTATAGGCAGGCAGTAGATTTAAACAATCTTTAAGCAGCCTTCTGTCTCGAGATCTGTGGTCCTATGATAAGTTTGAGTTCCTCATCCAAGGGCACATGGGACTGTGAGTATGCAGGTGGGTTTCAGCCCAGGTAGCTCCTGAGTTTCCACCCAGCTCTTTGGCCTCTACTCCTTTCTGTGTCTACCGTCTTTCTGATAATTTGAAGAAGAGGAGAGAAGTCATCTACCCCACAGCCGGTCCCACTGCCCCCAGCTCTGTTCAGGCCACACATGTATGTGGACGCTCAATTCTGCGGGCCTCTGACAAGCTTCCTCCAGTCTAGAAAAGAATGAAGAGGTTGGTGGAAGCCTGAGATGTGTAGGATGATTGAAGGGACCGTGGCTCTTCAGTTTTTTTTTTTTAATTTAATTTTTATTTTCTTTTTTTAGGCAATTGGGGTTAAGTGACTTACCCAGAGTCACACAGCTAGTAAGTGTCAAGTGTTTGGTCTGAGGCCGGATTTGAACTCAGGTCCTCCTGACTTCAGGGCCGGTGCTCTATCCACTGCACGACCTACCTCCCCCCCCCCCCCCACCCCCCCCCCTCCGCTTTGAGGGCCGAAATTGTTGTGGGAGCTGGGGTTCACATTCGGCTCATGTGACAGCGAGCACAGGTCCAAATACCCCACGGAGCTGAACCACGGCAGCTGCCTAATGGCTCCACTTTGTTCTTGTCATCGTTTCCCTCTCACCCCAGCCCCAGCTATTGCCCGCCTTGATATCTTAGGAAGTAGAAGACACAACCGGTTCTGCAAGCAGCCATCTGTCCGATCAGACACACTGCTCTCATCCCTGACCACATCCTGGCTCCCACCTCCTGCAGGGCCACGGATGGCTTTTTCTTTTGGCATTATATGCCATTTACTTATTTAAATTGCCATGTTAACAGAGTATATTGAATCTAAGTAACAGAAGCACACATAAGAAAGCTAAGCTACTGTTATCAAGGGGCAGCTACCTACAGAACACAATGGATACAGCAGCAGACCTGGAGTCAGTAAGATCTGAGTTCAAATCTGGCCTCAGATATATACTAGCTGTGTGACCTTGGGAAAGTAACTTAAACCTCTTTGCCTCAGTTTCCTCATTTGTAAAAATGAGTTGGAAAGGATATGACAAACCTCTCCAGTATCTCTGCCAAAAAAAAAAAAACAAAAACAAACAAAAAAAGCAACTCCAAATGGAGTCACAAAGAGTCAGACATTACTGAACATCACTGTTATAAATTGAAGTCACAATCGTCCATTTGACCAGAGTCCTTAATCTGGGGTCTGTGAGTTTATAGAAAAATATATTCTCAGAACTGTATTTCAATAAAAATGAATGTTTTCCTTTGTAATCCTATGTACTTTATTTCATGTGTTTAAAAACATTTTTTTTTCTGAGAATAGGCCCACAGGCTTTACCAGAGTGCCAAAAGCCTTAGATTGTTACTCATGAGGACAGGGAGCATGACTTATTTTTCCCTCAGAGCCTGAGGGAAACGTGGAACTCTGCACACAGTCAGTAATCAATCAATTACCCAACAAGCATTGATTAAGCGCCTAATTTGTGCGAGACAGAGACAACTTGGTGTAACAGATAATCAGATGGCTATCAAAGGCTCACCTTTGACATTTACTGATGGTGTGGTCCTAAGCAAGTCACTTAAAGCTGCCAGTGCTTTAGGCAACTCCCTAAGACTGTCCTTTGTAAAGAAGGTGCCATATTGTGTTGAATGCAATTTCTCACTTGGTAATTCCCTATAACCAATGAGATCCAAGGTCTCATCCCTATTCTTTATCTCTAGCAGTGAGAGGGGCACTGTGTTAGATTTGGGTGGGAGGAGGTGTGTATTTGTTGTTGCTTAGCTGCTTTTGATCACGGCCATCTTTTTGTGATCCCTTTTGGGGGGTTTTCTTGGCAAAGACACTGGAGTGGTCTGTCATTTCCTTCTCAAGATAATTTTACAGATGGGAAGACTAAGGCAAACAGGATTAAGTGACTTGCCCAGAGTCATACAACTGATAAGTGTCTGAGGCTGGTTTTGAACTCACATCATCCTGACCCCAGTGCTGGCACTCTATCCCCTCTGCCACCTAGATAACAAGGAAAGTGTAATTAAACATAAGAAAGGTGAGTTGGCTCCTCCCTTAAAGAAGCAGAGAGATGTAGGAGACCTCAAGGATATCTAGTCCATCACATTCATTTTGCAAGTGTGGAATCTAAGGCCCAGAGAAGGGAGTGACTTGCCCAAGGTCACATAGCTAGTAACAGAGGCAATATTTAAACACAGATCTTTTGACTATTTTTTTCCTGTTCGCTTTCAGGTTTATTCATGTGTTTTGAACAAGTAGAAGTGAACAGATTCATTCCTGGCTGGAATCCAAACCGCAGAGGCTCGCTGGCTAGAATTTTTTTTTAAATGTATCTACAAGTGCCAGGCTCTGTTCGAAGTACTGCAGATGTAAATTACAAATAAGCAAAACAGCATCTACCCTCAAGGAGCTTACATTTTAACAGAGAAGATGAAGGAGAACTCGAGGCAATGGGAAATTAATTCTAAAGCGGGCGGCCTAGATGGAGAAACTAAGGTGAGAGTTCAGCCATCAGAATGCAAGATGGTCGTGGAATAGAATCCAATGTTCTGAGCTGAGCAGAGATGGAGGTGAGGGCCTTAGAGTCTAAGCGATGATAGGGATATCAGGAAGTTGTGGATTTGTCTTGTGCAGGAAAGTCAGCAAGCCCACCTGTTTGGCAGGAGGGGAGAATTTACTATGGGAGGTGATCAGGAAGAGACCTGTAAAGATGGGCTTCAAGATGGGCTTCAACTGGCTCACTGAGTGATGGGTACTTTTTCTTAAAGGCAAAGGATGGGTACCTGCTGAAGCTTTTTTGAACATAGGAGTGACATGGTTTAACCTGTGCTTTAGGAATACACTTGCTGAATTTTGTTCTTTTGTAAGAATATAAAAGTTTGTCATGAAAATGAGAACAAAACAAACAAACCTAGAAATAGCATCAGAGGATCTGTGTTGTAATCTGACCCTGGCACTTACTCAGTGGACAAGTTCCAAATAGCTAGGTGGCATAATGAATGTGGAGACATAGATCACTGCGCCTAGAGTCAGGAAGTCATGAATTCAAATTCAGCCTCAGATACTTGCTAGCTGTGTGACCTTGGGCTGATCACTTCATCTTTGTTTGCCTCAGTTTCTTTATCTGCAAAATAGAGATAATAATATCACCTACTTCCTAGGATTGTTGAGGATCAAATGAGTTAATATTTTTAAAGTACTTAGCACAGTGCCTAACACAGAGTAGGGGTTTTACAAATGATAGCTACTACTTCTACTACTACTACTACTACTACTACTACTACTACTACTATTACTACTACTACTACTACTACTGTTATTATAAGTTAATTATACCTTCTTATAAGATAGCACTCAGATCTGAGCACTGTTCAATGAAGGACAAATTAGGTCTCATATATTGGCCTCACTTTCCTCAGCTTTAAAATGAAGACAATAATTCCTGTAATACCCATACCATACAGATGTATATAAGGAAATTGCTTTGAAATTTTAAATTAATAGACAAATATAGTGAATTTCTAATAGAAAATTGACCTTTTCTAATACTTTGGAATCTTAAGTTTGCTTCCTTCCTTTCTTCTTGTCACCCTCTAACTCCCCTCCGCCACGGTGCATAAGCCTAAGTATAGAGTAGTCATTCAATAAATATTTACTAAATGTGACAGAGAGACTGGCTCTGTGGAGTCCCAGTGGGGAGGGGGAGGGACAAGGCTCGAAGGTGGACATTCGTTACAGGAAGGCAGCTTTGGGGCAACAAAACAGACTTCTATCAATTAAAGTTAATAGACAGTGGAAGGGGCTACCTTGAAAAAGAATGAACTCATCACGCCTGAATATATTGAAGCAGAGACTAGATGAACTAGATGACCATTGGCAAGCATGTCTTGGAAGGAGTTCTAACAACGGAAGGCATGTTGGAGTAGATGAATCCTGAGATACTTCCAGATTCTTGAATTCTAGTAGGAGTAGATTTGTGAGATCACAGGCAGGTCACTTATAATCAATGGGTTTAATAAATTAAAGTCCCCATAGATTGGAGACTTGGAGTAAATAGACTAAGTTCTTTTAGGGCTCTAAGTCTCTGATTCTAAAATTGGGAGTGGAAAAAGCTTCAAATTTATTTTGTATCAAGGGATGGAGTAACCTGCTTTTTGTTGTTATTCAATTGTTTCAGTCCTGCCCAACACTTCAAGACCCCATTGGGGTTTTCGTGGCAGAGATACTGGAGTGGTGTGACATTTCCTTTTCCAACTCATTTACAGATGAGACAAACAGGGTTGAGTGACTTGCTCAAGGTCACACTGCTACTAAGTGTCTATGGTCCTAATCTTTAACACTCTGCGATGCTATGTCTATGAATTAAGAGGTCTTCACTTGCATTCCCCACTATCAGATCATCTCAGAAAGGCATTCTTTAAAGTAACCCAAATATGTGTTGTGTTACTCTTGGATATGCCATCTAAGGAATTCCATTTAAAAACCTCTCCCTAATAGCTAACTGAAATCTTCCTTGGGGCAATGTTGCTGTTTCCCCACCCAACAGACCACCTTGCCCTTTTCCCACTGTCTGCTGAAGAAGATCTTCATTGTAATTTATAATGAATTTATCTACTTAAGGACTAAAATTTAGCTCCTCCTAAGACTTTTTTCTCTAGGCAATATAAATTCATGTCCTTAGTTACAAGTTTTATTTCTCTAACATTTAATCATTTTTATCTCACTCATAAAGGCCCCGCCTCTTGGGCATCTGAGGCTCCAAAAATGACTTGAGATGCAAAGAAAAATCACTCGATTTCTCCTACCTTTGTGTCTGCCTTGGAGTTCACACAATTCTTTCTTGAAGCCAAGGACTAAAGTCCAGGAGAGTATCATGGTTCCTTTTACAACATCCATGTGATTTTCCATAACTATAACAAACGATTTTCATCAACTGCACCCTGCGAAATACTCTACTCAGTGATATAGCAAACCTGCTTTGGAGAATAGGCCTGAAAAGAACTATACCACTCAGTTCTGCACCCCTGGGAACCATAGTCGTCTTCTAATCTGGACCACAAGAAACAAGGCCTTCCTCACTGCCTTTTTGATGAGCCCAAACCAAACTTTCTATAGAATCTTAAACTTAATTATGCCCCAAATTGAACTCATTACGTTCCCACCCTCCCAGCATCCCAACTTTCCTCATCATCCTGGTCATGTAAGCCCTCAACCTTCAGGCCTCACTCTCACTTACCTTACATCCTATCTGTTACATCCTATCTCCTGAATACGCCTCTTCTGAACACTCTCAAAATTACTCTGGTGCAGGCCCTTCACATTTCCTGCTTGGACTATTACAATAGCCTAAATATTGCTTTCCCTGACTCAAGTCTCTCTCCACTTCAGTCTATGCTCTACTCATCTGTCAAAGTGATATTGCTACAGAGCTTGCTTGACCATATAATGTATCCAAACTAAATATTCTCCAGTGGCCTCCTGTTACCTCCAGGATCAGACAAGCAATCCTCTGTTTGGCTTTTAAAGTCTCAAACTTTGCAGTCTTTTACTCCATTTATCATACAGTCCAGGAACACTGACCTTGCTTATCTTTGACCACTATACTCAATGTTCCAAATCTGTGCCTTTTTTTGGTTGTCCCTATTCTGGAAATGTTCTTCCTTTTGATATGTAGGATAAATTATAAACACCTGTTTATTTTAAAAACTTTTCAGAATTTGGTTTCAATTTATCTTTCCAGAATGGTTTTCCCCTACTCCTACCTCCCCTTTACCACATATACTCCATTTTCCTGATAAATAGATCTTTAAAAAATTAAAACAAACTAAAAAAAATTTAAAAAGATTTTAAAAATACCTTCCTAATTCTCTACTGATGAGATATCATTTCCTGTCTCCAGGTCTTTGAACAGGTTATTTCTAATGCCGTGATTGCCCTACCTCTTCAACTCTGCCTCTTAAAATCCCGAGAAGCAATCAAGTCCCAGTATAAAAGGACCACTTCTACAAATGACCCTTTATTAGACTGCAAGCTTCTGGAGCACAGGGACTGTCTTTTTTATTATGAATTGTATCCCTCCTAGCCCAGTACCTGGCACATAGTAGGCAGTCAATAAATCTTTATTAGATTGAATTTCTTAAATGTTGCAATTAGTAATGATCTTCCCTGCTTTTTTATTTATTTTCTACTTGGAGTGGTGTGTGTGTGTGTGTGTGTGTGTGTGTGTGTGTGTGTGTGTGTGTG
>NW_020950916.1:0-18990 GCF_900497805.2 Vombatus ursinus
AGGAATATTTTACCTCATTTTCAGTAACTCTGGCAAAGTACAAAATGTGTTGTCTTTAATGTATTTGCTAGTTTGTGAAAAGATGGAGAGAAGTGGGCTGGAAGGGAAAGTTTAGGAGGGCTAAAAACTGAATGAGTGGTTATGTCCAAAGAGCCATCAGCTAACAATTTTTCTGACCAGAATCTAAGTTCCTTGAAGGCAGTCTCTTTCTTTTTTTGTCTCTAAGTCTCTAACATCTTGTACAATGTTTGACATATATAGTAGCTACTTAATAAATTCTTCTTGAGTAATTGATTGACTCATTGTCAACTGTGAAAGTTACAAAGGTGCAAATTGAGTTTGATGAAACAAATAAACAGCAACATCAACAATTCCTAATAATTATAATCTATCCAAAATGGAAAAGCCTGCCTTGGAATTTAGTAAGTTGATTTCCTTTTGAGAGATCAAAGACAAGGATGGATGGATGGATGATGATAATGACAATGACAAGAATAGCTCTTCTATAACATTTTAAAGAATGCAAGTACTTTACACAAGTATCTCTTTTGTTCCTCACAACAACTATGTGAGGTAGGTACTATTGTTATCCTTATTTTATGATGAGGAAACTAAGGATGAAAAACCTAAAGGGCTTGCCCAGGGTCACACAGCTAATAAGTGACTGAAATAAGATTCAAACCCAGGTCTTCCTGACTCTAAGGGCAAAAGGCTCTCTACTCTGCTACCTAGCAATCACAGGATGAATAAGCACTTGATAAGAACTTTTTAAAAGTTTCTGGTACATAGCAGGGGCTTAATAAAGGACTATTGCTTATTTGGTTGTTGATAAGCATACGGAGGGAATTTAATGAGGGGGAATACATACACACATATGCCTACATATGTGTATATATAAACACTATACATATAGACAAAATTATATGGAGAAACTATATATGTAGAGGGAGGAAGAGAGAAAGAGACAGAGAGAAGAGAGTGTGTGTCTCTGAGGTACCTTCTAATTCTGAAATTCATATGCTATTTCTAAATCTTATACATACTATGGTGGTGATGGGGATGTTGGGGGCATATTCCTTTTTCTCTATTAAAATCTGGTAACTGAAAAATAGAACAGCATCTCCTGTCATGGCTGCGTCATTTTGAATGCCTCTTGAAGATGGTCTATATAGAAAAAAAAAAAAAAAAGACTATTGACTTTCCTCAAATACTTTCAAAGAGCTGACCAAGAAAAAATTGTAAATGAGAGATGGCCATGAAGCTTGATGAGGAAATAAAGGCACGAAGGTGTGAGACTTCAGCAAATGTTATTCTAGACCAAATAGGATACCACCTCCAAAGAAGCAAGTGTCAGGAAGACATTTGCTAATCTTCTAGCCTAAATGGGCAGAAGCCCTTTCTCCCCAAGCAGCCAGGGAGGCTGGCCCACTTGACCTGCCTAGGCTTGAAAGTCATTTCTAATGTTCCCTTAGAAATGTAGGACTTAGCCATTCAACAAAGTGAATTCAGGCTATTGATATTCACACAATGGGCCCCATCTAAGACTTTCATGGGCAGGGATGCTTAATTAGAATACTTTGTTTTCGCATAATGCTTTTCATCTAATTAAAAATAATTCTATACCCTATTATCTTTATTACCAATTTTCACATTTATTAGAAAGAAGCAGAGGAGCAAATGGGAAAAGGAAAGAACTGGCCTAAGTTTCCTTGGGGACATATTTTTTTTTAAATCAGCTCAACAAAAACTTTTAAATCTGAGGGCTTAGGAGGGGAAATAGAGCTTTGTGGTCCAGTAGGATTCATATAGGCTTAGGAGGCAGAAAACTTGAGTTCAAATCGAACCTTTGCTGCTTCGTCTGTGTGTGGGGCTGAAGAAGTCACTAAACTCCCTCACCTATAAAGGATGAGGATTTTCCCAGGGCGGCTGTCAAGTTCCTTCTAGCTTTAGAGAAATGTACAATCTGAGCTCGATTACGAAGTGTGATCAAAATATGAAGTATGCATCATTGGTAGAAAATAGATGCTTTTAATATGGGTAAGTCATGTGCCTATATCATGTGTCATACTAATAAAAAAAGAGAGCAATGGGTTTTAAAAACAACTGCAATCCATCCATCAACAAGCACTTATTGAGTGCCTCCTGTGTACTAGGCATTGGGCATATAATGACA
Source organism: Vombatus ursinus (assembly GCF_900497805.2). NCBI lineage: Eukaryota > Metazoa > Chordata > Mammalia > Diprotodontia > Vombatidae > Vombatus > Vombatus ursinus. The sequence goes on from NW_020950916.1 coordinate 2,174, forward strand.
AAAGTGGAAATTATGCCTGTTGTTGAGGAACTTATAATCAAGGAAAGGAATACATTTGCAAATATAGGTGTATATGTGTGTGTATGTATATGTATTTGTACGTATTTGTGTGTATACACATATGCATGCCTCTCTCTCCATACATATGTGTGTGTGTGTGTGTGTGTGTGTGTGTGTGTGTGTGTGTGCATTTTGTGAAATGCACATTTACCTATGCATCTATGTGTGTATTGGAAATGAGGACACCAGCGGCTGGAAGAATCAAGAAAATGAATATCAATGGTTCTGGTTGACCTAAGTCTTGAAGAAAACCATAGAAAGCCATTAGTAGAGCTGAAAGACATTCTAGGCATGGAAGTGGCCAATGCAAAGACATAGAGTTGGAAAATGGACTGTGTTGTGCATAAAAAAGGGGAAGAATACTGATCTGAATGGACTGTATTATGTATGAAGGGGAATAATTTCTAATGAATATGTGAAGGAACAGTGCCTGGAGGGGCACAACTGAAACTGGAGATGGTCATCTTGATAGAAACATTATATTACCTTCCAGACTCCTGGAAATGGTTGATTCATGTATCAATCAATTAAAAAAATATTCATTAAGCACCTATTATGTTCCAATTCACCGTGCTACATATGCCTTCTGCAGCGATCAAAAATGCACAAGATTTCTCCATAGGGAACAATGGCTAATATGGATATTAGTATGTACATACCAACATATGTATGCAAATATATAACTATGTATGTATACATATATATATAGATATAGATATGCACATTTTTGGAAGCCATATAAAGTAGGAAGCTATTTATTAATGCTCTTTTGCTCTTATTCGTCCCCTGACAAGTGATTTATTTTCTATGACTATAAGTTTATTTGTCCCCTGTATTTGCATATTTTTGTCAGGTTCACTAAAGTTGATGTCTACCCTTAGTCTCTGATGGACAGAATGAACCCAGCTTCTGAAGAAAATACTTAGAATTGTCAGCATTAAGCAAGGTTTTGTTTTTTTATATAATCTACTTCACAAATACGTGTCCATTTTTATTGTCCAGGTGGTGACTCGCTGATCAAATAGTCTTGACCAAAAGAAAAGTGAGATTTTGACAGGCAGGCCCTTCAAAATCAATTTTACTATTGCTATTTAGCAATGAGGGAACGCTTTTGCCTATAGTTGGAATCTTTGGTGCCCAAGATCCAAAGGATTAAATTCAGGCTCTCTGCTGACTGCTCAGTGATGCTATGGCTATATAGGTCTAAGTCACTTGACTTTGCTCTTCTGCAAATGCAACACTGCTTTATTCAAATTTACGGGCTTATTTGAGAGGTAACTAAGGTAAAATATTTAGGATTAAGATAAAAGAGGTACTACAAAACATTAGGACCCTGATGTCATTTAAAGAATCATTTAGGACATTTGGGTGATAGCTACTAAGGATCACTATAGTTTTTATATAATTCATTGATTAACTTTTGGGGAGTGTTTTATCTTTGAATCTTCCTTACGGTACATTAACGCCTTGGCCCAGATCTGTACATAAAGGAATAGATGATACAGTAAAGGTGAGCTGGGAAGAACTTCTGGAAGGACTTGAAGACTATATTGAGGAGTTTAAGCTTTACCTTGGAGGTAATGGGGAGGAATGTTTCTTCCAAGGAAATAAACAAAATGGAAGCTTTCATTTTAACTTCCAATATTTTTATTATCAATCCAGGAATCAAAAATCACATCTATTAAACAGCTGCTATGTACCAGGCACTGTGCTAGCCCTGGGCACACAAAGCCAAAGTGAAGAACTCCCTAGACTCACAGAACTTAACAGTCAATCAGGAGAGAGCATATATATAAGTAAATAAATACAAAATACATACATAAAAAGTCCCAACATTTGTTGCATGTGAAGTCCCCAGTTTCTCACAGGAGGTAGAAAAGCCTCATGTAAGATGAGGAGCTTGGGCTGGATGACTCTTGAGGTTCCTTTCATTTCTATTTCTGCCATGACGATGATCCCAATGCAGTAGGTGGCACTCTTGTTGGGCCTGGATGAAAGTAAGTCTTAGAAGAGGTGGAAAGGAGAATCCAGGCATGAGAGACGGTTTGCACAAAGGAGATAGAAGGTTGTATATGGAAGGAGGTCAATGCATATTAAGTGGAAGGCAGATTGTAAACGACTACAAATGCCACCCAGAGAAGTTGTATTGGGTCCTAGAGGTAATAAGGACGCCATTGGAATTTAATAAGCAAGGAAGTGATATAGCTGTCCCCATACTGTAGGAATACCGTTTTGGCAGCTTTGTGGGGAAATGCATTGAAGTCAAGCCAACGGGCATTCTCACGGTCCTCCTATGTACCAGACACGATACTAAATACTTCTGAAAAAAAGGAGAAAGGCGTCTGGGAGATTAATTAGACGCTATTGCAATAGTCCATAAGAGAACAACATAAATATATGAATATTATAAGAGGCAGGCATCTGTAACCATGCCATAATCTTTGAAACACATTGGAGTCTTGTCTGTAACAGCTAGTGGCCGGGAAGAATAGGCAGAAACCAAAAAAAGCTAGCTTATTGTCCCGTGGAATAAAGAACTGGAGGATGTTAGTATGGGGTAATTTGTCTAAAAGGAAGCTCCTGTATGCCAGAAGAGGAGGTGGACGACTTCAAGGAATAATAGAGAGTATCCTTTTGCTAAAAGGCTCCCCTGATAGACTGGTCTCTCCTGACCGACACTTTTTTTTTTTTCAACTGCTTTAGCATGCTAAGGTTACCCAGCGCCTCTTTTATTTAAATCCTTAGGAGTTAGACACAATTAAGGCAACTAACAACTGCATTAGCAATGAGGAAACGAATGGAATTGAGTTCATTTTGACTCCAGAGAGAATTTCAATGCAGATTCACTGGCAAAGAACGAATTCTCATAGCTATTCTTGGCATTTCAAATGTTTGTGTAGCACGTCCCTCAACCATCACGAGCTCTCCTAATAGACCTTTCGTTGGTGACTCAGGCAATTACCCCATACCACTGGCATACTTCAAGTGGGACTCCCAGCCCTCATCTCAGAGACTTTAGAATAATGAGATGGGCAGATGAGCTGCCACAGTGAAAAGTGGCATGGAGAAGAGAGAATCGGATATGGGATTGGAAAGACCTCAGTTTGCTTCCTGCCTCGGACATTGGACCAATAGATTGAGAGGGAAAGGGGGCCTTGAATGTGATGCAGTTCAGACACCTTGTTTTACAGATGAGGAAAGTAAGGCCCAAAGGGATGAAGTGGTTTGCCCATTGGTACATGGATCCCCAGAGTCAGTATGATATACTGGGGAGTGTGGGGTCCTCAAATGAGAATCTAAGGCCTGAAGTCCAATGTCAATTCTGTGTCTGACTACCCATGTAGCTTTGGGCAATTTACCCTCTCTGGGTCCATCTGCAAAATGAAGAAGCTGACTAGTTAGCATCAATACCCTTTTTAGCCCTCAATCCATTCTCTTATCATCCAAATCAAGTGCCATTAGCCCATGTCACATTCCTGCCACCAACTTCTCCCCTAAAAGAATATAAGCTCTTTAAAGGCAGAGACTGGCTTTGGATTTGTATCTCCAATGCCTAACACAGGGCCTGGCACATAGTAAATACTTCATGCACGATTTTAGATTGATTAGTAGCTGTGTGACCTTGAGCATGTGACTCAAGCTCTCTGAGATTTAGTTTCCTGATCTATAAAAGGAAGACGATAATACCTCTACTACCACACAGAGACGCTTGCAAACTCTAATGTGGTAGCAAATACCCAATGTTTCATGGTCCTTAAAGCACTCTAAATGTCAGCTACTGTCGTTGTTGTTGTTACTTGAAATATGAGTCATATGTGAGTCACAAAAAAGATACACAATTAATGAGAATTAGCCGAGTTAAATCACTTGCTTTATTTTATTTGTCCCCAAACATTTCCCACCACATTTTTTTAAAAGAAAAAGGCTAGAAAATGATTCCTACCTGGCACAGAGTAGACAACTAGCAGTTTTGGAGTGAGGGACAAGGTGAAATGATGTCTAAGAGGCAGGCTTACAAAAGACATTTCCTGTGCACATATCCAATTTAAGTTTCCCTAAAATTAACTGCAGAAAAGACAAAGGGACAGATAAAGAATAAGCATTTATATGACAACTGCTATGTACCAGGCACTATGATAATTGTTTGTTGCTGTTGTTATTTTTTCCAAATATCATACCATGTCATCCTTACAACAACCCTGCAAGATAAGTGGTATAATTATGACCACCACTTCATTTGACATTTCAGGAAACCGAGGCAATTAGGCATTAAGTGACTTGTTCAGGGTCACACAGCTAGTATCTGAGACCAGATTTGAACCTAAGTCTTCCTGACTACAGGCCCCAGGACTCTGTCCATTGTACTAACAGTTACTTCTGGTTGGATAAGGGGTTATGGAGAGAGAGAGAGAGTTGGCGGTGTAAGGAGATGAGTAATCTTTCTAAAATTAAGCAATTGGCGGTTTTGTCGCTTGCTCCATCTATCTGCTTTTGATCAGCACATTTATGTCACAAGCTTCACCTCTGCTTTGACAAGATGATTTCCCTAATCTGATGCTGTCCATCAAAGGCTTGTTGCAGGTTTTTGAGGATTAAAAATAGAGGAGCAAAGCACGGGTAAATTGCAGGAATTAGCTGAGGTTTCAAACATAGTTTCTCTTCTTCCAATCAGTTGCAGGAGGATGAGAAAATTGGACCATGTATAAGAATTCTCTCAAATTTTGACTAGCCAGGTGACTCATAGCAAGTCACAACTTCTCTAAGCTCCACTTGTCTCAATGGTGCAGTGGGGGTTGTGATTCTCGTAGTACTAACCACATGAGATTGATGCAAGAATGAAATAGAATAATGCATGTTAAGAGTTTTAAAAATCTTAAAATGAATGAATGAATGAAAAAGCATTTATTAAGCGCCTACTGTGTGTCAAGCAGTATGCCACGGTCTAGCAATACAATCCAAAACATTGAGAGCACTTTCTCTCTTGGAGCTCACAATGAAATTAGTCAGGGAAACACAGAAAAGAGAGTCAAGCTGAGGGGGCAGACAGAGTTTTCTAGGTTGCTTCATTAGGTCCTTGATATATGACTACTGGTCATCATTATCATCATCATCACCACCATTATTATTAGCAGAGTTTGATAGTGATTAGAAAGCTACCCTCCAACCCAGGAAGGCCTAGATTCAAGTCCTACCTCTAATCCATACTGGCTGCATGCTGGGTAGTTTGCTTAATCTCTCAGTGCCCCAGCTGACTCTCCAAGAATGGATATCGTTGAGAAGGTGTTGACCTCCATTTGTGGAAGGAGCATTGCCACCCATGAGTGTCCTATATTGATGAAATCACAGGTCCGGGTCCTATCTCTATTAATAGCAACACAATTGTCAATGTTGTTGATGTTCTTAGATGGCTATGAGTCAGATGACACTCTCCCAAGGGCTGAAGTTGAGGACCACACAGGGCACAAGAGGGGTCCATCTGAGTCCTCAGTAGGTTGTGAGGCATCACAAACAAGGAATGAAGTGGTAAGGAATGTCATCAAAGCAATGGGTGGCCAGATTCACAAAAGGCATGGTCTCCTTGGGAGAGCTGGGTCCAACCTGTGAAGAGCCCTTTCAGTCTCTGGCCAATTGCCAAGGAAATGAAAGGTAGGCGTCCACCATATTGGATCAATCACTTGTGCTGAAGGTCTGAGGAGGACATGGGCCAGAGTGGCATCAGAAGGTGTAGAGACTATCACCTGCTTTCCTGGAGGGAACCCCCACCTCAAGGAGGTCACTGCTCCACTCAGTACATCAGCATCATCATTACTATCATCACAATCATCTGACCAAGGTATCTATGACCTTTTTCTAATAGCCTGGTTTATTGGTGTGACAGCATTACCACAAGATTTTCATGAAAATGTTGCCTTGGAAATGTGAAAATATTATGGAAATTTGAGTTCTTACAGTTGTCTAATCAAAAGTATGGTTTATTTGGAGCTTCTTAGGAGCTAGGAAGACTACCTAAGTAAAGATTCAACTGGGCCAAATTACAGACTTCAAACGGGTCAACTCCACCTTCCTATTAAGAAAGCAAAGCAGATTTTTATCCAGGAGCCCTACTTCATTATTTTGCAATGTTTTGGAGGATACCATTTAGAGACATAATATCTCTTCACACCCTCACAGCATGTAGTCTCACTGGGAGTAAAAAAGATGCAAGTGATTCAGGATCTTAGGAAATGCTTTATAGCTCTCCATTTTCTGTATCAAGTGATTAAGGCAGGTGTTTGTTTTGTTAATATTCAAATCCTTCATTTTGAATGCCAAATTTCATTTGGGGTGAGACAGATTGCCTCAACTTCATTCATTCATTCGTTCATTCATTCAGTTTTTATGAAATGTCTGCTATGCATCAGGGACCATGCTAGGCATTAGCCAGTAAACATTTATTAGGTTTCCAGTATGCAGAGGTAATAGGGGACCTGCAAAGTTTAGATTATGTATGCTCCCTGCCTTCATGTGGCTTACAGTCTATTAGAAATAGCTATGAGAAACAAGTAAAAGCAATTGTCCCATGAAGATCACATTGGAGATTTGCTGTGAGACCTGAGACCAGGGTTCAAGTCCTGCCTCTGACATATCCAAGTTCTCAGACCCTGACCAAGCCCCTGACGCTCTCATAGCCAAGTATCAAACCCTCTTAAGTTGCCAAGATCTCTTTTATCTACCTCTAGAGAGGAAATTCCTTACAAGGAGTTCTCTAGTTGGCACGTCCTGTGAAAATCATGATAAAATAGCACATATCTCATGGGGATGTTTCAAGTATAAAATAACACAAAAATACGACAACCTTTTGAAATTCTTAAAGTGTTACATGATAAATACCAGCTTTTAAAAATATTTTATGATTATCATTATTAATATTATTTTCATTATTATCTTGGGGAATCAAGGTTGTCAGAAAGTGTTAATTCAGAAGGATGGGCCAATTGTGGGGATTCATTTTGCTTGACTACGTGTATTTTTTACAAGGATTTTTCTTTGCTTTTCCATTTTGTTTTTCTAATAAGGGCATGAGTGTGCAAGAGGGAGGGAAAATAAATGCTTATTGATTAAAAAAAATAAAGGATGGGCCAGAATTCTGTAGACAATGAGTGGAAGGGAAGGCATTGCCAGGATAAGGCAGAGATATGGGGAAGAGACTCTTATACATGATAGTTGTGGTTGCACCAAAGAAGAAAAACAAGGCAAAATATTTTGTTTTCTATCCTGGAAAAAAAGAAAATTCAGAATGAGAAACTGAGTCTTCAAGTATAAGAAGAGATGTTGTATAGCTGATGTAAAGGGGCTTGCCTTGCCCCCTGAACATCCCATGTCACCTAACCTGGAGGCACTTTGCTTCACAGAATTTTCACAACATGGGTGAAAGTCACCTCTGATTGATTGGGTAGCTGGAACAGCTATAGCTTAAAAAAAAAACAACAGAAAAACAAAAACTAACCAGACTGACACAGTGACACAGTCCCTTTACACACAGCACTAGTGCCATGAACTTTACTGGGAGGACAAATAACCCTCTCTCTCTCTTTTCTTTTTTCTTTTTTAGACCCTGTGGCTGGGGTGTTTGTTTTCTGTTTCATTTGTCCTCCTCAGTTTCAGGTGCTGGCTGTTTTAATGTTAAATTTGTATAATAAATCCATGACTAATAAATTATCAGAACTAAATTAAAATAAATGGAACATATTTAGATACATGCACAGAAGCATATATACATATACGTATATTTACTATATGCATGTATATATTCTTTCTTAATACACACATCTCTATTTCCTTATGTACATATATGTGTACATATGAAAATGTGTTTCTGTTCTCTAGATCAACAGGACTTCATGGAGTGTCATTTTCTTGCAGGACATGAACAAGAAAACTCACAACTCCTCAGTACAACCTCACCCTAGCACTCCTCTTGCCCTCTGATTGGAGAGGGTGGAAAGTGAACATTGTAGAACTCCTCCCAGATCTTCCATGTAATGATGGTGTTCAGGCAGCCATCTCCTCAATGCTGCACTCCTGAACTTTCTCGTGCTCCTCCTGGTCCGGGCACTCCCTCCTCCACTGTTCCTCCTCCCCCACTTTAGCTTCTTATGCGTTGTCTTCTCCCATAGACTGTGAACTCTTTTAGAGTAGGAGCCGTGTTTTGCCTTTCTAAGTATCCCCAGCACTTAGTATGGTGTCTGGCACATTGTTATATAATGGTAATAGTTAATAGATATGTTTGAATGACAAGAGATAGATAATTAAGGGGGGGAGTTGGAAAATTTTATTTCATAAAACTCCCAAGTGAGAATTCCTTATACCAGGGGCTATGACAAAGTAAGAAATTTGTGCAGTCACATAGGCTGGTGTGTCTACATGTCTTTGTATATATACAGAAACATGCCTCTATGTATATGTGTATATAAATATATGTTTATTATATTAAATAACATTGCTCTCCTTTTCAAATACACTTAAAATGTTATTGGTTGGCGAAAAGGTCAAATACACATTTTACGGTCACTTTAAAGTATCTCTGTATTTCACAGCCTCCAATCTAAATGCTAATCTAAATTCAATAATCACATTTTTGCTAGATCACAGCAAGCCACTTTCCAAAGTACAAAATGAAGCACACAAGGAAAAAAATAAAGGAAGAGATTAAAGGAGGAAAGAAAAGGCCAGCTATTGCTCAACAAGAAAGACTCTAAACCATGAAAAGCTAAATCAGCCACCACACCTCAACAACACACAGGTCATCCAAACAGAACTAGACCAAGGGCAAAGGAAATACCAAATATAGGGAAAGAAGGAAGGAAGGAAGGAAGGAAGGAAGGAAGGAAGGAAGGAAGGAAAGGAGGGAAGGAGGGAGGGAAAAGTCAATTAGTTCTAGGTGGGTTTGTTTAAGTCTCTGGTACAAAGTTTTTGTTGTTTATCTTTTTGTGAACTCACAAGAAAAACAAAGAGGTCTCATAAATGGTCTCCAATGTCAGTTCAACAACCCAAAATAATATGTATATAGCACTTTAAAATTTGCAAAGTTCTTTTTTTTCCAATATTATCTTTGTAAGCCTCATAAGTAATCTCCAAGGTAGGTGAATTTAAGATCCTCATTTTCATATGAGGAAACTGAGGCTGAGAATTTAAGTGACTTGGTCAAAGTCACAGGGCTAATTTGTGAGGCAGGAGCTGAATCTGGGGCTTCTGACTCCAGATCTGTAGAACACCACCTAGAACACCACCTGGTTGCCTCTCTGGAGCACATTCCATGCAGGGCAAAGATGCAAAATGGGGTAATGCTTTTTGCTTCTAGGATTATTTTTGGTCCCTTTGTTTTTAGGAAAATCAATGAATGAGCATTTACTAAGCACTTAATATATACTATAGCCTTAGGGATTAAAGATAAAAAGCCAGCATTGCCTGCCCTCAAAGAGCTTCCATTCTTTGAAGAGAAGAAAACATGAAACCCATCCACTCATCTGAAGAATTGAAAAAAGAGCTACTTATAAACGGAAGCCATTTTATAATTTTACATGATCATGACAGTTTACAGAAAGTTATGATTGGAAGGGCCACTAGAGAACATCTAATCTGCTACTTTGAGAATGGGGTTACTGAGGCCTAGAGAGCAGAAGCGCCTGGCCCAATGTTCAATTCATTAAAAAAAAAAAAAAGGTATAAAGCGGTTACTTGGCCCCAGGCATTGTGCTAAGCCCTGGGCAGACAAAGTAAAAATCAAAACCACTGCTCCCCTCCTTAAGGTTCACATACCAAAGAGTGAGATGGTGACAGACCCGCAGCTGGAGTCAAATCAGGGCACCTGATTCCTGGGCCCGGGCTCTTTGCTTTACAAGGTACTGCCTGTAGCCTGGTGCATTTCGCAGCAATCAGGGATGGGGTGGATCTTTTTGAGCAAAGGTGTGGTGCCAATCACAGTCTAAAAACAGACATGTAGACAGCAGCAGGCTCTGCAGATCAGAGCTGAATCAAAATAAATCATTCTTCCACTAGGACATGCTCAGAAATACATCAGCTGTCTTGTTGTCTGTCCACTGATCAGGCCTCTGTGTAAGCAAAATTCAAGACCCTGCATACAATCCCCAGTCATAATAACGGACATTAACCTAGCAAGTTAAGGTTTGGGAAGCAATTTTTACACATTATCTCCTTTCATTCTTACCCTGACCCTCTGAAGGATATAGTGTTATTAACCCCATTGCATAGGCAGAAAAACTGAAGATCAGGGAATTTCTGAAAAACAGGATGCAATGTGGTACATTTGAGTCAACAGGGAACTTGGAGTGACAGGCCTATTGGCTATGTGACCTGGCATGAGTCCCTTAACTTTTTTGGATGAAATCTCACTTTTATCTATAGGCAGGCAGTAGATTTAAACAATCTTTAAGCAGCCTTCTGTCTCGAGATCTGTGGTCCTATGATAAGTTTGAGTTCCTCATCCAAGGGCACATGGGACTGTGAGTATGCAGGTGGGTTTCAGCCCAGGTAGCTCCTGAGTTTCCACCCAGCTCTTTGGCCTCTACTCCTTTCTGTGTCTACCGTCTTTCTGATAATTTGAAGAAGAGGAGAGAAGTCATCTACCCCACAGCCGGTCCCACTGCCCCCAGCTCTGTTCAGGCCACACATGTATGTGGACGCTCAATTCTGCGGGCCTCTGACAAGCTTCCTCCAGTCTAGAAAAGAATGAAGAGGTTGGTGGAAGCCTGAGATGTGTAGGATGATTGAAGGGACCGTGGCTCTTCAGTTTTTTTTTTTAATTTAATTTTTATTTTCTTTTTTTAGGCAATTGGGGTTAAGTGACTTACCCAGAGTCACACAGCTAGTAAGTGTCAAGTGTTTGGTCTGAGGCCGGATTTGAACTCAGGTCCTCCTGACTTCAGGGCCGGTGCTCTATCCACTGCACGACCTACCTCCCCCCGCCCCCCAACCCCATCTCTTCAGTTTTGAGGACAGAATTTGTAGTGGGAGCTGGGTTTCACATTCGGCTCATGTGACAGCGAGCACAGGTCCAAATACCCCACGGAGCTGAACCACGGCAGCTGCCTAATGGCTCCACTTTGTTCTTGTCATCGTTTCCCTCTCACCCCAGCCCCAGCTATTGCCCGCCTTGATATCTTAGGAAGTAGAAGACACAACCGGTTCTGCAAGCAGCCATCTGTCCGATCAGACACACTGCTCTCATCCCTGACCACATCCTGGCTCCCACCTCCTGCAGGGCCACGGATGGCTTTTTCTTTTGGCATTATATGCCATTTACTTATTTAAATTGCCATGTTAACAGAGTATATTGAATCTAAGTAACAGAAGCACACATAAGAAAGCTAAGCTACTGTTATCAAGGGGCAGCTACCTACAGAACACAATGGATACAGCAGCAGACCTGGAGTCAGTAAGATCTGAGTTCAAATCTGGCCTCAGATATATACTAGCTGTGTGACCTTGGGAAAGTAACTTAAACCTCTTTGCCTCAGTTTCCTCATTTGTAAAAATGAGTTGGAAAGGATATGACAAACCTCTCCAGTATCTCTGCCAAAAAAAAAAAAACAAAAACAAACAAAAAAAGCAACTCCAAATGGAGTCACAAAGAGTCAGACATTACTGAACATCACTGTTATAAATTGAAGTCACAATCGTCCATTTGACCAGAGTCCTTAATCTGGGGTCTGTGAGTTTATAGAAAAATATATTCTCAGAACTGTATTTCAATAAAAATGAATGTTTTCCTTTGTAATCCTATGTACTTTATTTCATGTGTTTAAAAACATTTTTTTTTCTGAGAATAGGCCCACAGGCTTTACCAGAGTGCCAAAAGCCTTAGATTGTTACTCATGAGGACAGGGAGCATGACTTATTTTTCCCTCAGAGCCTGAGGGAAACGTGGAACTCTGCACACAGTCAGTAATCAATCAATTACCCAACAAGCATTGATTAAGCGCCTAATTTGTGCGAGACAGAGACAACTTGGTGTAACAGATAATCAGATGGCTATCAAAGGCTCACCTTTGACATTTACTGATGGTGTGGTCCTAAGCAAGTCACTTAAAGCTGCCAGTGCTTTAGGCAACTCCCTAAGACTGTCCTTTGTAAAGAAGGTGCCATATTGTGTTGAATGCAATTTCTCACTTGGTAATTCCCTATAACCAATGAGATCCAAGGTCTCATCCCTATTCTTTATCTCTAGCAGTGAGAGGGGCACTGTGTTAGATTTGGGTGGGAGGAGGTGTGTATTTGTTGTTGCTTAGCTGCTTTTGATCACGGCCATCTTTTTGTGATCCCTTTTGGGGGGTTTTCTTGGCAAAGACACTGGAGTGGTCTGTCATTTCCTTCTCAAGATAATTTTACAGATGGGAAGACTAAGGCAAACAGGATTAAGTGACTTGCCCAGAGTCATACAACTGATAAGTGTCTGAGGCTGGTTTTGAACTCACATCATCCTGACCCCAGTGCTGGCACTCTATCCCCTCTGCCACCTAGATAACAAGGAAAGTGTAATTAAACATAAGAAAGGTGAGTTGGCTCCTCCCTTAAAGAAGCAGAGAGATGTAGGAGACCTCAAGGATATCTAGTCCATCACATTCATTTTGCAAGTGTGGAATCTAAGGCCCAGAGAAGGGAGTGACTTGCCCAAGGTCACATAGCTAGTAACAGAGGCAATATTTAAACACAGATCTTTTGACTATTTTTTTCCTGTTCGCTTTCAGGTTTATTCATGTGTTTTGAACAAGTAGAAGTGAACAGATTCATTCCTGGCTGGAATCCAAACCGCAGAGGCTCGCTGGCTAGAATTTTTTTTTAAATGTATCTACAAGTGCCAGGCTCTGTTCGAAGTACTGCAGATGTAAATTACAAATAAGCAAAACAGCATCTACCCTCAAGGAGCTTACATTTTAACAGAGAAGATGAAGGAGAACTCGAGGCAATGGGAAATTAATTCTAAAGCGGGCGGCCTAGATGGAGAAACTAAGGTGAGAGTTCAGCCATCAGAATGCAAGATGGTCGTGGAATAGAATCCAATGTTCTGAGCTGAGCAGAGATGGAGGTGAGGGCCTTAGAGTCTAAGCGATGATAGGGATATCAGGAAGTTGTGGATTTGTCTTGTGCAGGAAAGTCAGCAAGCCCACCTGTTTGGCAGGAGGGGAGAATTTACTATGGGAGGTGATCAGGAAGAGACCTGTAAAGATGGGCTTCAAGATGGGCTTCAACTGGCTCACTGAGTGATGGGTACTTTTTCTTAAAGGCAAAGGATGGGTACCTGCTGAAGCTTTTTTGAACATAGGAGTGACATGGTTTAACCTGTGCTTTAGGAATACACTTGCTGAATTTTGTTCTTTTGTAAGAATATAAAAGTTTGTCATGAAAATGAGAACAAAACAAACAAACCTAGAAATAGCATCAGAGGATCTGTGTTGTAATCTGACCCTGGCACTTACTCAGTGGACAAGTTCCAAATAGCTAGGTGGCATAATGAATGTGGAGACATAGATCACTGCGCCTAGAGTCAGGAAGTCATGAATTCAAATTCAGCCTCAGATACTTGCTAGCTGTGTGACCTTGGGCTGATCACTTCATCTTTGTTTGCCTCAGTTTCTTTATCTGCAAAATAGAGATAATAATATCACCTACTTCCTAGGATTGTTGAGGATCAAATGAGTTAATATTTTTAAAGTACTTAGCACAGTGCCTAACACAGAGTAGGGGTTTTACAAATGATAGCTACTACTTCTACTACTACTACTACTACTACTACTACTACTACTACTATTACTACTACTACTACTACTACTGTTATTATAAGTTAATTATACCTTCTTATAAGATAGCACTCAGATCTGAGCACTGTTCAATGAAGGACAAATTAGGTCTCATATATTGGCCTCACTTTCCTCAGCTTTAAAATGAAGACAATAATTCCTGTAATACCCATACCATACAGATGTATATAAGGAAATTGCTTTGAAATTTTAAATTAATAGACAAATATAGTGAATTTCTAATAGAAAATTGACCTTTTCTAATACTTTGGAATCTTAAGTTTGCTTCCTTCCTTTCTTCTTGTCACCCTCTAACTCCCCTCCGCCACGGTGCATAAGCCTAAGTATAGAGTAGTCATTCAATAAATATTTACTAAATGTGACAGAGAGACTGGCTCTGTGGAGTCCCAGTGGGGAGGGGGAGGGACAAGGCTCGAAGGTGGACATTCGTTACAGGAAGGCAGCTTTGGGGCAACAAAACAGACTTCTATCAATTAAAGTTAATAGACAGTGGAAGGGGCTACCTTGAAAAAGAATGAACTCATCACGCCTGAATATATTGAAGCAGAGACTAGATGAACTAGATGACCATTGGCAAGCATGTCTTGGAAGGAGTTCTAACAACGGAAGGCATGTTGGAGTAGATGAATCCTGAGATACTTCCAGATTCTTGAATTCTAGTAGGAGTAGATTTGTGAGATCACAGGCAGGTCACTTATAATCAATGGGTTTAATAAATTAAAGTCCCCATAGATTGGAGACTTGGAGTAAATAGACTAAGTTCTTTTAGGGCTCTAAGTCTCTGATTCTAAAATTGGGAGTGGAAAAAGCTTCAAATTTATTTTGTATCAAGGGATGGAGTAACCTGCTTTTTGTTGTTATTCAATTGTTTCAGTCCTGCCCAACACTTCAAGACCCCATTGGGGTTTTCGTGGCAGAGATACTGGAGTGGTGTGACATTTCCTTTTCCAACTCATTTACAGATGAGACAAACAGGGTTGAGTGACTTGCTCAAGGTCACACTGCTACTAAGTGTCTATGGTCCTAATCTTTAACACTCTGCGATGCTATGTCTATGAATTAAGAGGTCTTCACTTGCATTCCCCACTATCAGATCATCTCAGAAAGGCATTCTTTAAAGTAACCCAAATATGTGTTGTGTTACTCTTGGATATGCCATCTAAGGAATTCCATTTAAAAACCTCTCCCTAATAGCTAACTGAAATCTTCCTTGGGGCAATGTTGCTGTTTCCCCACCCAACAGACCACCTTGCCCTTTTCCCACTGTCTGCTGAAGAAGATCTTCATTGTAATTTATAATGAATTTATCTACTTAAGGACTAAAATTTAGCTCCTCCTAAGACTTTTTTCTCTAGGCAATATAAATTCATGTCCTTAGTTACAAGTTTTATTTCTCTAACATTTAATCATTTTTATCTCACTCATAAAGGCCCCGCCTCTTGGGCATCTGAGGCTCCAAAAATGACTTGAGATGCAAAGAAAAATCACTCGATTTCTCCTACCTTTGTGTCTGCCTTGGAGTTCACACAATTCTTTCTTGAAGCCAAGGACTAAAGTCCAGGAGAGTATCATGGTTCCTTTTACAACATCCATGTGATTTTCCATAACTATAACAAACGATTTTCATCAACTGCACCCTGCGAAATACTCTACTCAGTGATATAGCAAACCTGCTTTGGAGAATAGGCCTGAAAAGAACTATACCACTCAGTTCTGCACCCCTGGGAACCATAGTCGTCTTCTAATCTGGACCACAAGAAACAAGGCCTTCCTCACTGCCTTTTTGATGAGCCCAAACCAAACTTTCTATAGAATCTTAAACTTAATTATGCCCCAAATTGAACTCATTACGTTCCCACCCTCCCAGCATCCCAACTTTCCTCATCATCCTGGTCATGTAAGCCCTCAACCTTCAGGCCTCACTCTCACTTACCTTACATCCTATCTGTTACATCCTATCTCCTGAATACGCCTCTTCTGAACACTCTCAAAATTACTCTGGTGCAGGCCCTTCACATTTCCTGCTTGGACTATTACAATAGCCTAAATATTGCTTTCCCTGACTCAAGTCTCTCTCCACTTCAGTCTATGCTCTACTCATCTGTCAAAGTGATATTGCTACAGAGCTTGCTTGACCATATAATGTATCCAAACTAAATATTCTCCAGTGGCCTCCTGTTACCTCCAGGATCAGACAAGCAATCCTCTGTTTGGCTTTTAAAGTCTCAAACTTTGCAGTCTTTTACTCCATTTATCATACAGTCCAGGAACACTGACCTTGCTTATCTTTGACCACTATACTCAATGTTCCAAATCTGTGCCTTTTTTTGGTTGTCCCTATTCTGGAAATGTTCTTCCTTTTGATATGTAGGATAAATTATAAACACCTGTTTATTTTAAAAACTTTTCAGAATTTGGTTTCAATTTATCTTTCCAGAATGGTTTTCCCCTACTCCTACCTCCCCTTTACCACATATACTCCATTTTCCTGATAAATAGATCTTTAAAAAATTAAAACAAACTAAAAAAAATTTAAAAAGATTTTAAAAATACCTTCCTAATTCTCTACTGATGAGATATCATTTCCTGTCTCCAGGTCTTTGAACAGGTTATTTCTAATGCCGTGATTGCCCTACCTCTTCAACTCTGCCTCTTAAAATCCCGAGAAGCAATCAAGTCCCAGTATAAAAGGACCACTTCTACAAATGACCCTTTATTAGACTGCAAGCTTCTGGAGCACAGGGACTGTCTTTTTTATTATGAATTGTATCCCTCCTAGCCCAGTACCTGGCACATAGTAGGCAGTCAATAAATCTTTATTAGATTGAATTTCTTAAATGTTGCAATTAGTAATGATCTTCCCTGCTTTTTTATTTATTTTCTACTTGGAGTGGTGTGTGTGTGTGTGTGTGTGTGTGTGTGTGTGTGTGTGTGTGTGTG